>NC_053455.1:54834076-55091576 GCF_015227805.2 Hirundo rustica | reverse complement strand
TGTGCTGCAGGAGGAATTTCCTCCTGGTGTCTGCAGGTGAGGGTGCTGCACGCTGAGATGCAAGGTTTGGGTTTCTGTTATTAGTTTTCCATAAGCAGAGTATTCTGAATAAATAATTTTGTAGTTACGAAAAACATAATGTGTCAAATCAACAAGTTGATCCAGGACAGGGAAAAAAACCCAACTTAAAAAATTAATAAGAAATCTCTGCTTGAAAGCAGTAGATTACCTGTGGGAAATACAGGAATGAAACCTATTGATTTTTTGGTTTTTCCGTCACCACCAGCATAAGTTTCTGAAGCATTATCTGGGTTTGAATTATTCAAGTGAAAATATTTGTATTTGTAAAAGACATTCTCATGCAGAGCAAGCTAAAATTGTTTGGCCATGGAATTATCTCTGATCTGACTCAAGGAATTCTTGCTCCATTTAAGTCTATCTCGGTCCTTTGTATGATTATCATTCACTGCCTTTGGTGTTTGATATACCTGAGAAAGTCTTTAAGTGAGAAATACCAATCTCTTTATTGAGGCAAACTTTTTTTATTTTTTTTTGTCGGAGAAGAGTAATTCAATTTCAGTAACATTCGGTTGTTCATATCAAGTCTTGATAATTATCCTGCTCAATCTGAAATCATCAGCAAAGTCCGTACTGTATTGCGGGTTACTGCAACACTGAGGAAATAAAAATAGGCCATGCTCTATTAAAGTGCCTTTTGGAGACCTGTGGTTTCAGAGGGAACTGTCTCTGGTATTAGTGATGTCTTCCTCCGAGAATATAAGGAATCATGGAAACAGAGACTCAACAACATCAATTTGCCAATTGCTTACAATAAATAAAAGATGACCAGGTATTGAGTTTCACCACCCAGGCTTTGTTTATCCCCACCATTTAGTTATTATTTCACTACGTGACTGTGTTTTCATTCTTTCTAAATAATTCTCTGCAGGAAAAATATGTTAGAGGTGGATCCTGTCCCAAGCAGTTAATTAATAAGTTGGTATTTTAATGAAGAGAGTAAAGAAGCCATGACAAATAATATTTATTAATGTCTCTTTTCTTGGTGAAACAAGAGAGAGAAGGGATACTGATTCATTACTAATTGCTATGTGCTTAAACAATGAGATTCTCTCTGCCTAATATCCAATTTTTAGCCCTTTCTTTACCTTCTTTGCAGTTTTTGTCTTTTCATAGGGAAATAAATAGTCTCAGATTGTTGTTCATGGGGTAATTCTAATCTGAATTTTTCTCTGTGGTGAGAATTGATAGTAATTATTAAGAAGCAGCACTTACAATGCTTGTTTAACTAAAATGTTTTATCATTTTCCTTTCATTTCCATAAAGGAAACTATTCACATCCGGCAGGCTTCTGATCTGAAATGTCTTTAATGACAATTACTATCTTTCCCATTCAAAGTAAATACATTTTTGAAAGTTCTGCCCCAAGTTTTTTCCCCCCTAAATATTTATGCATGTATATTTCTTAAAGATCTATATTATGGAGTTTATGTGGGTTTTTTTCTAATGTTGTCTGGCCACTTCCTTAAATACAGTTATTTCACTTAACTGTGCAAGATATTTCCTTCTGAAATATCTTATAAGTTGTTGTGGTTTTTTGTTGTATAATTGTTTTCTGTCAAACTCACAAATTCAGAAAGACTTTGCATGGCTCCAGGAATATTAAAGTACTATGCACTTAATAATTCCTTTTTAATTCAGCTTCTATCTTTTCCCTCCAGTTTACAATATTCTTTTTTTTTGCCAAACTGGCACATTTGAGAATCTTCTAGGACAAAAATGCTGAGTAACATTGTTGTCAGTCAGCCTCCATAGTTGTGAAATAAGTACTTTTTAAATATAGGAATTCTTTCTGAAGTTTGATGTATCTGAGATTAAATATTTGTCATCCATAAGCTCCTTCACCCATGTATGGACTCGGCTATGGTGGGTTTATTTTGTCATACTCACTCAGGTTGGGTCAATAAGTTTAAGTTTAAGCTCCTGCTTAAGTGCCTTGGGCTGCAGAGTGTCCGTGATCTCAACAGGATCTCAGTATCCACAAAATAAATAAAATTAAAGTGGAAAACATATAGCTAGACTTCCTGGAAGGTTCCTTTGTTTCGTGCCTCTCTGGAGCACTTCTGGAGGCGAGCCCTCAGTTCAGAGCCCTCAGTTCAGACCCTGGCTGAGTTTCTGAGTCCTGAGTTGATGTGCTCTTGTCAGCCCCCCTTGGCAGACAGAATTTTCTCAGAACTCTGTGGAGCTCTAAGTCCCAGTCCCTATGGTTTTACTCAGAAGAACTGTAATGAGTTTGGGTTTTGACAAGGCTTTGAAATTCAGCCTCAATTTTAGTAGCCACTACTTTTCTAATATTCACTTACTGTATCTTCTCTGAGTTCCTCAGTGATTATTTTCACCCTTCCCCAGTGATTATATTTCACCCTGCAAGGTCACCTGCTTTCCCTTACATTCAGAATTTCATTACTCTTTAAGAGACAAAAGAAACACCTAGAAATGTAGTTGATTCTGACGATAAAATCTACTAAAACTTACAATTTTAGAACCACAAGTGACATTTACATTGTAGTCCACCTGAATCTGTAGCCCCACAGAGGCTGCAAGGCAAGAGAGACATAACTGGAGAGCGGTAAATTCCCAAAATCCAGAATAAGTTCAATGGTCTCAACAGAGCCATGTTGATTTGCACAGAGCTGATCAGCTGTGAGCTGCAAATCTGTGTAATAACTGGGATTCTACAGCGCAATCATGATTTTGCACTCTGAAACTTTGTTGGTGAGCTTTTCCCGTTGGGCTTTCCCTATTAATCTGCCTTCTAAAATACATTGAATATTCATCACCATGTTTTGGTGGGCAAATGTTGCTGTTCTACATTTCTTTATTACTTAAGAAATGCTCTGTAGTCTAAGGAAGTGTTGTAGATATTTGAAACTAGGATGAAGCTTATTTCCTGTGTGAACCTGTGCTAATTTTACAGGATGATGCAACTATTGTTTGCAGGACCTCCAATTTTTATTGTTAAATCTCAAAGGTCAGAAATTATTTTAACTAATTGGCCTGGAGGATAAGGGTTCTCACCCTAAGCTTAGCTAAGTGAGCAAAAATAACATGTAAATTCTTTTTTTCTCCCCAACTCTGAATTGAGATGATTCAGCAACTACAGGTTTATTCTCTTTTAAAGAAAAAGCATGAAATAATACAAAGACACATGAAAGTTCACTTATGTGCTCTTGAGTTCCTAAATTGATGTTTACTGAGTTCCTAAACTGATATTTACTCAGAGAACCTTAGGGATAACCATACTTAGAGTGCTATTCCTTACACTGTCACAGATAAAATAAAGCCCTCGAGTATGTCATTTCCTCTAGTCTTTGGCCATTTTATCTTTGTAAAACGCAAACAATATTTACAAACACTCCCAGAGATCTCAGGAGCTCGATGAAACGTGTGAATTCTCTGCCAGAAGTCCATCTACAAAAGTAAAGTGCGGGGCAGGGCTGCACGGAGGTGATGGTGTGGCTTTCCTGGGACAACCAGCAGCCACATCCCTTTTCCCATACATAAATGGCAGCTAGCAATAGCTAGAAACAAAAGGCCCCTCTCTCCCTCTCTGAATACAGTGACATTCATTCTCAGAGAAGCAGGGGCAGCTTTTTGAAAGCAGACTTCTTCAGTCCAACAATAACACACAATGAGTTATTGACTTGTTTATATATGGAGCTCTTTTCAGTAACTAACTCTGACTCCCCACAGTCTGGACAAATGATTGATTTCGTTGTTAGAAAAAGAGAAAGCTCTTGCACTAAACTCTGTAGTGCAAACTACTTTTTCCCCATTTGTTCCCCCACTGAATAGGACCTTATTAAAATGCACTTTCCAAAAAATACCTGCAGCTGGCCTCTATAAGCATGTTTTGTATATATAAATAAGTAATTTGTCCCACTCTTTTGTATGGTAACAAACCATTGGAGAATCTTGTCAACACAAGATATGAAGGTTGAGTGTCAGAGAATTTTGGTTAAACAGGACTATTTGTATTGATCTGCATAAAAAGTGTAATTGTAAAGGTATTTACAGTAGCTGTTTGCTGTTTGGTTACAAATAATGACTTCTGAAAATTAAAAGGCAGGATTTTTTTATTGAGAAATTTCTTTCTGGCACCAGTTCTTGAAGTAATAGGTATAAACGTTATTCTGATACTTTTATGTCTATGGTCAACTAAACAGATATTTGAATAACTATTAATTGAGCTTTTTAACTTTTGCATATATATGTAACATAGAATTTATGGGAGGGTTTATGTGCTCAGTATGTTAATTCTCCATACACATATATACACAGAATTTTATTTTAAAGAAAATGAGCCTTATGTCCTCCCTATTACTATGGGTTACCTTTAATAAGCAAACAAATACTTTGCTTCTTTTTCACAAATTTAAATAGTAAGGCATATTACTTAAAAAGATGCAAATACCACATAGCTGCGTTGCAGGAAGAATTTAATATTGCCAAAAAAAGGATGCAGAGTTCTATTGAGCCTTGCAATTTGTTGGTTACACATCACAGACTGTTAGGCACTTATGAAAATGTTGCTGAAGGTGTTCTCCAATGCATTTTACTAACACAGAGAAATTTAATGGATTAATGGAGCTATTGCCACACTACTGCTGATTCCCCAGGTTCTTTTACTTGTGAAATTGTGTTAGCCATGGCACACAGAATGCAAAATGTGACTGTTTTGCTGCAACTGCACGTAATTTCTGTAGCAATGAGAAGTTAGAAGGAAGTAAGGTGTCATAGCCTTTGTGTACATGTGAATATTCTTTGTATTCCTTACAGGATGGAAGTGCTGGGTTTTGGGTCGCATAGGTTTCTATGTTTCTATTTCTATAAAAAGAAAATTAGGAAAGTGCAAATTGTGGGTTTATAATCTTTCTAATCTATTAGCTTTGAATCTTGCTAATTTAGTTATTCTAATTCTTCGCGTTTAACTTGTCACACCTTGATTTTACTAATTTGTATTTTTTCCAACTTTTGCGTATGCATTTCTTTTATCTCCATCCTTTTCACTCTCAATTTTTAATTTGTTTTCCCCCCAAATTTTTCTTCTTGTCATACTTACTTCCTTTTTATTTTTTAATGTATTTTTCCTGACATAATTTGGCTCCATCTTGGTGTGCTAGCACAGACAGATCACCAATTTCAACCTAATTGCCCAGACAGATCTGGTTAAAAAAATTAATTATATCAACTTGATTTACAATATGATATTCAGATGTTCACTAAGCCTTGCCAGAACCCAGTTAGAATTACCAAAGATTTATTAAAAAAAAAAAAAAGTTACAAGGGAAAAAATTAACTAAAATTCTCTATCCTTATCCATTTTCCTATGAACATCAGGTATTAGCATAATTTTTTGAGAGAGGATGCATAACCAAAGCAAAGAGCATTTTCTATAAAATTCGCGTGTAGAGCAGAAATTTGCTGCAGAAATGAATGCCTGTCTTGTTATCTCTAACTTTTATGTGTCTGCCTTGGGGGTAGAGATGGGGAGCTCAGAGCAGCATCATTTTCAGCTGCTTGTGGAGGCCTGGGGGAGGAAAAGGAAGAGCTATTCTTCTATGTAGCTTCTGTAGCCTTTTGTGAGGACCCTGAGATGCATCGGGTTTTCCTGTGATCTCAACGCACGCACACTTACAATTGAGTGGTTCCTCCCCCTGTGTGTGTGAATGTCCTGGGACAGAGCCCCAGCTGCACTGTGCTGGTGGGTCTTTTTACTCGTTTTGATGCCTTAAGTTTTGGCATCCAGGTTTTCCGGATTCTGCGCTGCCTAGGGGTGCAGTTCTGAGCCCCATATTAAGTGTCAGTCAGTCAGTAGGTAGACAAAACAAATCTTTTCTCAGATGAAGACCAAGGACAACTGTTACAAGTTTTCAGGCCCAAAAGCACAGACAACAGTGGTTTGAAGAGAGAAAACAAGAAGGATGGGACTTCATAAACTGAAGCTGCAATTGGACAATTAAACCTCAAATGCAAATGGACCAAAACTTATAAAAGTGTGAGACCTCATGACCGGTTGTCCATTTTGTGTCCACCTTGGGTGTAGCCCTGGCCAGGCTCTTGTTCCTGCCCAAGGTGTATCCTTTAAGGCCTTTTAATAAATATCTACTTTATTCTCTTAGCTCTGTCTAGTGTCTGTTCCAGGCCAGCCTTCCCAAGGCATCAATTTAATAGTGATATGCAAACCTGGACTCCAGCCTTCGCCACCGATGGCTTTCAGAAAATCTGGGAACAGCGGCTCTATGGAGTTTTCAGGCTTTTGTCTCTCTTGCAGCTTCAGGTGCTGTGCACAGAATCACACAAGAACAGCCAGATCCTGGTCTTTGGAAGATATTGTGCCAATTTGTTGGGCAAGTTACACTCATTGGGCTGGAGAAACATGTATTTTCTATGAAATGCAGCCAACAGTTTAAATATTGAGTCAGTGCAGTCCCATTCAGCAGTGATACAAGAATAAAATTCAGCATATGCTGAAAAAACAGGACACGATATTTGTGTCTTTCTTTTCCACCAAACAGAAGTAAGCATGCAGTGTATGATTTCATAGAGCTGTGACTGAAATCAAGTCTTTTGACTTAAACTCTTATTTCGTTTTACTTTATTTTTACTTATGCATGAAAGTGCAGGTCTTTGTGCTCTGAAATCTTTAAAAGTGCCGCTAGAATTTATCATAGGAAAGCTCTTAGGTCCTTTGCAAGTGCCCAAGCTTTTTCTTATATTTAGCATCAGAGTTCTAGCAATGTTTTCTGTCAAATGAAAGGCATATCCCGTATAGCTTTGCCTGTGCTAAAAGGAATCATCTTTAACTTTTATATTTACTTAAAAGCCCACCCATCTGCTCCCAGATCTTCTGTTTTCCTTTTGAGCTGTAATTGCTGAAGGCCAGTGGGTGTACTGGTGTCAATCAAGTTGGGCACATACAGACCCCCTCTGCTTTTCTAGAGGTTTCATTTACCACACTTAGATGAATGCCCTGAATGGTTTAAAACTTTGGGATAGTAGATGAAATCCTGGTTTCACTGGAGTCAATAACTGATCCTCTCATGCTGATCCTGACTGGCAAGTGCCTTGGGAAGGTAAAAACCTGCCGCTGTTCAGAGAGGAAAATGCAGCTGTGAGGCCAATCCCCACCACAGGTAGGGCGCAAGTGCATTTAAACAGAGCCCCACAAGGAGCAGGAAACTGGGAGGTTTAAACAACCCACACAAAACCATTGACTATTGTCAAAATTATCATGGTCTTAATTGTCTTCTTAACCTCACCTCTACTGCATATGACTTAGGCATAGCTTTCACCACTTTAAAATAGCGAGCATTGAAAAACATTTTCAGGATATATGAACTTTTTAGGTTATTCGTTCTGAAAAGTGGGTTTTTTTGTAATTACATTGCACTCCAAGGAAGTCTAATAACATTTAAAAGATATCCATTTCCTATTTGATGAAAAAAAGAGAATGAATGCACTTAAAAATGCTTATATGAAAATATACTGCCATATGTGTTATATGAAAATGCTTCTTATGGGTTTTTAATGCACGTGTCTGTAGCATGTTATTATCATTCTTCAGCTGGAGTTTGCTTTTAGCTTTTAGGGGGAAAAATCATTAAATATTCTTTCAATGATAACTGAGGAGTTGTGTTCAAAGCCAAAAAAAGTAAGTGACATATAAAGCAATTTTATTAACAATTCAGACAAAAAGACAATAAAAACTATATTTGGAGTCCTTGATTTTTCAGCATTGAAGCTCATTGCGACCTTCTTATAAAAAAGGGACAATTTTCTATTTCAATATTTCAATTTTTCAAAGGGTAATTTCTCTGAGAGAGAGAGAGAGCGAGAGCGCAAGAGCAGTGCAGGGCAAGAGCAATAACATAATATTCTCTGTGTCTTGCCTAGGAACACACACACTGAAGTGTCCTGGAATATATATATATATATGACTCTATTTTGAATTGAGTCTCTCCCTGGCTTATGATCCAGTTTTATTAATGAATTTAATGCTGTTTATCAGAAATGACCAAACACCTTGTAAAGTCAGTATCAGTACTGGCTGGCAGGGAAAACTTCAGTTCTTATTAAAGTAAATGAATTTATGATGAATTATGAATATTATGAATCCTTTTTTGTAGAACAATTATTCATATTCTGGAATGTCTCTAAAGATAAGGCTTTTTTCTCTGGAGCCAACTATTGTACTTCACCCCCAATTTTGTTCTATTTCTTTGTCTTCCTAGGTCCATATTGAGTGATCTGACATGGACCCTTTAACTTCTCTTTTCTTGTCTTTTCTGTGTAAAACTATATTGAAGGCTGACTTCTAGCTCAAATTGCCTCCATGAAAAATCAAAAATTGAGGGGTGGCATTAGGATCCATGGTTAACAATCACAAATGACTTTTGCTGACATCTAACATTGATAAAAAACAAAGTAAAAGCACCTAGTTCCCAGTTCTGTGTAAGAAGCAGTGCAAGGCTGCTTATTCTGACCCCAGACAGAATTTTGGTAAGTGCAATTCCATTCTTCTTCCCCCACTGTGCCAGAATGGAAATAAATTTCATGACACTTTTGCTCACAGATTTCTCCCTCGTGGCTTCACTGCCTATATTTTCATGATGGAAATGTAGAGTAAAGATTATGTCCTCTCTTCTCTTCTCCCTGTTAGCCTACTTTCTGCCCATGTGTTTGGAACAAGGGGAATAAAACCAATCAGTGACTGGGTGGGAAGGGTGAGTGGGAAGCTTGAGGTAAAAACTCAATATATTCCAATTTAGTTGCTCTAGTTTTTTTCAGTGTCATCCATCCCCATGTAGAGGATGGATTCATCCTTCCTTTAGAGAAAGCCTCCCTGACTGCAGTGTTTATTTCTCAGATAATCAAAAGGTTGGGTATAGGTCATACTTTTAATAAGTTCTGAAACTTTCTAAAGAAAAGGGACATTTTCTTCAAATTTTCTTTATTTTTCTAATATCTGATTCCTTTTGCTTGTAAATCAATTTTTAGAAAAGATTTTTCAACAGAGCAAAATATTTAGTATTCAGTTAATTTAAGTAGCTCTTTGCTTTTGTTAGAACTGTGTTGCAGCTCCAATTACAAACATTAAACTATTCTTTTCTTTTAGGGGGGAAATGAATCTTCACAATGTCAAGATTCAGTGAGATAATCATAAGATTTTGCAGGAAATATTATAATGAAAAGCTATAAATCGAGCATTTTTCTTACAATATCTCATGCTGTGAAGTTGTCAGCAAATTCTATAAATGAAATATTAATGCAAAATTGACGGCAGTTAAAAGTGAAGAATTATTTCAGAGCAGGTTTCTTGATGGCAAAAAGAAATGAGCCCTTCAGATATGATATTACTAATAAATACATCTTATCAGAATGCTATCTGTAAATTTATATTAGCATTCAACTTCTTGGGATAATTAAAAAAAAATTTAGAAATATATCAATATTTCACTTCTCCACCAATAACTTATGATTGAAGTCAGCTTGTCTCAGTAATAATACTTCTCCTCGTTATTTACTAATTTCTAACAAATCAATTTTTTTCCTAAATAAAACAGACTCACTAAACATCACATGTAGACTTCAATCCTCATCTCAATTACTTTGGTAGAAATTCTAGATCTTCTGCCTTAGGTCAGCGTGAATTACTTTTCCAGTTCCATGTACCTGACGATTTTATCTCTTCCTGCTGAAAGGCGTGTACCAAACCAATAATTTTTTAACGACCCATCACTTATTAGCAGAAATGTGGAAGTAGAAGACAAACACTATTTATTATTACCATAACCAAAACAGGCCATGAAAATAAAAACAGAGCAACAAAATTTATTTAGATGAAGAGAGAAATATGTATTGCAGGCAAAATATTAAGAATGGTTTTGGTTATAGATTTTCCAATAAATATTTTTCAGTTAATTTAGAGATACCAAATTTTCTCTTTGGAGCTTATAAATTGATAACCCACATATACAAATCCATTTGATTTATTATGATGGGAATTACCCACATAAGCCATTCAGGTGGTTCATTAACCTGCACAGGGTATTTTACCTCTCCTCCAAAAGGCTTCTGGCACACTAAAAGCCATGGAAGTGGTGACAGGTGCTGCCCAAGCACCTCCTATGGTCACACATCTCTTGGAATTCTTTTAGGAAGAATTTCACCACAGAAGGGGTGACTGGGCATTGGAAGGGGCAGCCCAGGGGGGTGGTGGAGTCTCTGCCCCTGGAGGTGTTTAAGGAAAGGCTGGATGCTCTGGGTGCCACGGTGGCATTTGGTCGTAGCTCGGACCCAATGAGCTCGGAGGTCTTTGCCAACACAGCTGGTGTGTGTGACTCGGAGTCTGAGCCTGGGCAGGGAGCTGTTCGCCTTGGCAGCCCTGAGCAGCTTGAACCTGTGGACAGCCAGGAAGGGAGGAGCCCCTCTGAACAGCGCAGTGTGAAGTGAGTGCAGGGTGCAGGGCACTCACAGCCCTCTGATTCTCTTTGGAATTATGACATCCATTGCCCAGAGAATGTTGCGTCTTTATTTTTGTCTTTTGAATAACTACATCACTTGTCAATATTTCATATATCTTCAATGTGGATATTAATTTCAATGTCACTTGACATTAGCCTGAATAAAAAATCAGTAGCATTTCCATATTAAATGATATTTACCTTTAAATACTTCCCATTTTTGTAATTTTTCTAACTCTGCAATTTCTTATAAATGTAATTAGAACAGAAGACGTTGTATCACACTAGAGGGCATATTAACTATTATAGGTATTCCAAAAAGAAAAAAAAATAGATATATTTAATCAATGCCAGATTAGATTTTTATTCACTACCAACTTAGACATTCAACAAATGACCAGTTGTTAACATGATTTCACTGGGATACGTGCTTTTTGCATATTAAAAGTTGCATTTTGCATTTTTAAAAGCTGCAGAATCTGAACATTTGGACCCATTGTAAATAACTGTGGCACCACCATAGCTTTACTTTTGATGTTGTTTTTTTTCTGGTTTCTGATTGCCTATTGAGTAGTGTGGTCAGGATATGCAAAGCAATCACACGGAGACGAGAGATTTTCGCAGGGCAGAGTTGTTCCTCCGAGTGAGCTCAAGGTTGAGCCAAGCCCCGAGAGCCCCTCTGTCTGTTTATTTCTTACTTTTTATACATTTGTGGGTCTGGCTGTGGATTGGCTTCTGGAGCTTTCACCCCTCAGCCAATTGGCCAGACCAACTGTCAGTTACAATTGTTTTCAGGTTAGAAATACGCAAACAAAGGACAGAGAATGAAAAACAAAGGATTTGTTTATGTTACATGTGTGAAAAAAAGGTAGAAACTGCTCCTAATATTGTGCAGTAGCTAAAAGGTCTGACTCCATTTTATGAACAATCAAAAGGCTTTAAAAAACTCAGAAAAACCAGGGTGACATAGTAGTATTTCTTTTTTACAATTAAAGCACTCTAGGGCCATGAAATTTCATTTCTTTCATTCCTTAGCATTTATCCTGTGAGATTCTAGAAGCCGAGTGCTGTTAAGGATGTATTTTGAAACTATTTGGGCACATGAAGATGCACAATGTGATTTTCAAAATTTGGACAGTTATTCCCCTCTACTGGGAGGGAAAACACTAGAAATTGGTGGGAATGTCATCATTAGTTCACTCATTACTCATCAAGAAAAGTCTTCCCCATGATCCCTGATGGTGTTTGTTTTGCCTTGTTTAGAAAATAATTGCAGCTGCTGAGCTCCGATCGTGGTATGAATCAATACTGCAGCTGTTGAAGCTTGGCTGATCTGTACCAGCCGAGGATTTGTTTCACTACGTGTAAACTCTTATTGCTGTTCTTACAATTGTGTGTCTCCTGCCCCTTGTTCAAGTTGCAATTGACAGGTTCAGTGCAAAGTGGCTCAGAGCACTCTCTGATGACATGAGTGGGCTCTGGGTAAGGGAGCATTTAAACTGACAGCTGACTTTCCAGAGCCAAACTAAACGGGAGAGGCGTGATAACAGATGGACTCCGTGTTTTGACATAACACGAATACCTGATACTCCTGCTTGCTGTGGATTTGCAGCAGCCTCAGTAGACTTGGAATACCTCACAGGATTGTCTTGAAACCAGTGTGTAACCATCGTCATTAGAATCTGTGAAACTGGAAAAATGGGATTATAAATATTTGTCGGTCCAGGTTCAAGTGACACAGGCATCCCTCACCTTGGTGAACACGGATTATGGAAGGAGAAAATAGTCTTAGGGTAGCAAGAAAAACAGGCTGCTCTCCTCAGGTAGAGTTCTGCAAGGCTGCAACACACAGAGGACAGCGACTCCTCTCACATCCGTGCCCTCACCCTGTCACATGCCAGCAGAGGATATGACCCTTCTATATTTTAAATGAGAAAAGAAGAAATTTATTCTTTGCGTGTGCTGGGATATTTTTTTTTTTTTTTTTTTTAACTACGTTGTTATGTTGTGCTCTTTTACCATTCCCTTGCCCAGCTCCTGTACAAGTGTCACTTCCATGATGAGTTTTCCTGGCGAATGAGGAGTAAAATGTGTAGGCTCTCTGTGGCACAATGAAAGCATGCATTTTTTTCAACTTATGCGTACGTAAGCCTTCTTTTGTGAATAAGACTCGTAGGGTCAGATAATGTTTAAAGGGAAAGGCTTTATGTCTCTCAGGCCTGCATGTTTCCACATGGATGCTTCTACACACACACAGATTGAATTATGAACAGACCTATTAATGCTGGGATCACAAAAGGTCAAGTTTTGTCTTCTTTTACCTCTATTCAGAATTGCTTTTGAAAGGGGGGAAAAAAGGGATTTGCAGAAAAAAAAAAAAGATTCATGATGAAGAATTTTACAGGTCTTTTTTTTCTGTCCTTTGGCAACATCTGGGAGTTGGAAAAAAAAAAAATTCTTATTATGTAAAATAGTCCAGGGGTATTGTATTACTAGATTTTAATATATCTCCTTTGGGTCAGCTGGAGGGTTACCTAATGGAATGACCTGCTACACAAGGAACAAAAACACCAAAAAGGAACTTTAGGAAAATATTCCTGCTACTATAATGGACATGTTTAACTGAAGAAAAAATCGTCAAAATATTCCAAGAAAAATCTTTCAATGTTTTTGGGGGTGTTTTTTCCCAGGAAAATCTTACATTGAAGTTGAACTATTCCTTTAGACTACTCATTTGAAAAGTTAGTATTTAAACTTTAATATCCACATCCACATAAAACCGGATGTTACAAAGTGCTCTGCCAGATCTCATCACATGTAATATTTATATTATTTTCACAATTTTATTTGCTGGAAGAAAATCAAATAATCTTATTGAAGAGTACCTACTGTATTTTCATGTTCAATATCCAATGGTGCAGAGTCCTGAAATAACTCTAATACCTAAAAATATATTCTCCTATATTTTATCCAATATGTTCCACAGAAAACATGCTTGAGAGAACTGAGGAAACAGGAGATGTTTTTAAGATGGCAAAAAGTTAATGTTATACCTTAAAGCTCTGCATTACTTTTGGCACCATTTTAGGTATGTGTGTTTGCACTGATGCAAGCACTTGCAAGAACAAGTATTTAAGTTCACCACTACTTCCTTTTTGTAATGCTAAAAATGTATTTCTATGTCTGCTTATATTTGCAAAAAAATTATGGAAAACATCCTGAGGAAGAAAAATGCACAAGTGATGTAAAATTTTTTGAGTGTGATTAAGTCTGGACATTATTCATAGAAGACCAGAGAAACCTATAAAAATTAAGGAAATGGATACGATGATAACAAATTAAATGCATTAATAGAAATGTTGATTCGCATTGAAAGAATCACTGGCATTATTTTTACAATTTAAAAATTACTGACTCAAAAATCAATAAAGTCATCTAGGAATCCTTATGGGCTGAAGAAAATGAGATTAATGGAAGGAAGTCAACTTTGACACTGTATAAAATTAGGAAAGAAAATGATAGAAAAATATTGTAATGCTGTTATATCACCACCACCATCTGAAACTTCCCTCCGCCCCCCCCCCCCCCAAGCTTGGGAAAGAAAGCTGTAGTTATTTAAAAAAAAAAAAAAAAAAAAAAAAAAAAAAAAAAGAGAAAAAAAAAAGGCTTAAAGTTTTGTCTTCAAAAAGAGTACAGATATTTTATTTAAGGTAAAAATGACAACAGCAGCTCAGGTAAGATGAAAATAAAACATTATAAAAACACCTGTGCATAAAATAGATAAACAGGATTTCAACACAAGGTTCATGACATTTTTTCCTTCTGAGTACTTAGTGAAATTCCCAGAGTCACTTTTGCAAGTTATCCTTGAGTCTTGTTACCTTTGTTTTGTGGTAAAGGTCAGTGTCAGAGACTCAGCTGGGCTGGGTTGGGTTGATGACTATGAAATACTATTCATATTCTTTTTGATCTGCAGGAATCTCTAGGTTTTGTGCTTTCTTAATTGATATATTTTACTTACAAGGGAATAGAATAAGGCATAATAATGTAATAACAAAGAAAAAGAATCTGTTCAAGCAGTTGGAAAATATTTCCCTTTAATAACTGTCACACTGTCCTTTAAAAAAAAGGCAGAATAAATAAAACTGAAAAACCTCATGCAATTCAGGACTTCATGGCTGCCTTGCTGGTGTGAATATGGTTTTCTGTGTGTACAGACACCCTCTGCAGTGAAATCATGTGATTGCCCACACAATACACAGCTATAACTCCTTAGTTGCCATGCACAATCTATCCCAGTTATTTCTCCTAAGCCATTAAAACTAATGGCATATGTAATCTAATTTTCTTTGAGATAGATGCACAATTACTCATGAGAAATGAATTTAGGAACACAAACGGAGACAGCTGGATGCATAAGTTCAAACACTCTGTGGTCCCAGTATTTTGTGTTTGTATATGTAATGCTCACATTCCCAAATAAGATAAAAAGTTTTATGTTTCCATACTAAAACTTAACTCCTTAGTTGTGTTCCTATGCTTAAATTATATAACTGGGGTGTGACTGGTAGGACTGCTATTCTGAAACCTGAAAGTTCTGCAACCAAAAGCTCTGAGAGCATTTGGGCTGGTTTTTTGTAAGTGCTCCTCTTTTGAGCATCCTGCTGATGTTTGCCCTTTCTGAAGGCCAATTCCATTAGCATTTCTTCGTGGTTTACAAAATTGGACATCATGATGGTGATGATCACACAGTTAACATGATCAGCTACATTTAACAGCACCAGGAGTGTAAATTCTAAACTGTAACTACGTGGTTACTGTGTCTGTCAGCTATAAACAATGCCCACTGGAAAGGCTCCCTTCATTTTGTTCTAAGGACTTGTAGGGTAAGCTTGATATTTGAAAGCATGGCAGTGATGATTTTTACTGTATTTAGATCTCTTCCATTCTTCCTTGATCTGAGATTTTCACTTGTCCTTCCCAAATTAATGAAGAATATATATATATATCTATATCTATATATCTTTTATTATGATGAAACCATGACAGAATATATGTTAAAAAAAAAAAGAGAATATTTTAATGAAAACTGGAAGAATATATGCTAAATATCATTAAAGAAATGTATAGCTAATACATATAACTTCTCTGGAAGTTAAAGAACTGGTTTTGCTTTTAATTTGAATTTATGCCTTTTTTTTTTCTGTGAAAACAGCGATTGTAAATTAGAAATTCTGAAAGTAATGAATGTTTTTTTTTTTCCACTTATTAAAGATCATTATAAGTGTATAATTACTGATGATTTATGTGATTGCCTATAACACGCAAAACAAAGGGGGAGGAAAATTGTGTTCATTCCTTGCATTTGCTACTCGTAATCATGGTTTTGCATATGGTCATGGCTCTTTTTCTCTAGAGGCATAAGAACATAACCATGTATCTATAATAGAAATTCATTTCTGTATAGAAGTGACACATTTGAATTATGCATCCTCACCAACCTGAAAGAGTAAACCCCCCCGTAGTTCTGTAGGTATGTGAGGAGTAATCTGATAGGTGTGACACCAACTTCAGCTCCTCCTGTAACTACTGCAATTTAACTGCTCAGGTGAGGAGGTTGAGTGATGGCTCCAAAGCTCTGGAGTCATCTCCTGAAATCCTCCACCCTTACAGGCAAAGCAGAAACAGGCATCTTGTGCAGCTGTAGGTATAAACCAGGGTGTCCCACAATCACAAAACCATTGCAGGATTTGTATCCAGAGTATGTTTCAGTACAGATATGGTCTCATAACTTGGTTAAAAATATCTTGGCTTCTGTTTGGTAACATCACATACATCTCTAGGAATTTGGAAGTGAATGTGTTCAAAATTAGGCTGTGTTCCTCATCTTTTGGGAGAAGGGCTTAGAGAGGGTTTGTAATAGTTTTGAACTTGAAGTTGTTAAAATATATAAAAGTTGTCAATTCATTTCACTAATTAGTTTAAAAGTCAGTGGGCAGGAGATGTCTATCTATATCTATCTATATCTATATCTATATCTAGATCTAGATCTAGATCTAGATCTATCTATATAATCTATATCTATATCTATATGTCTCTATATAATCTAGATAATCTATATCTATATCATCTATATCTATATACTTAAACTACTTTTTGAAAATTAAATTCTATGAAATTAAAGAGTGCTACCCCACAAGTTTTCCCAAGACATCAAAAGAATTGCTTGAATTTCTATAGTATTCCTCAAACATCTTAATACATCTGAGAAAATAGTCTATTAGCCTGTGCTATAATCAACCTTCCTTTGACACATAGATATTCTAAGAAATTCTTTGACCAATAGCACTTTAGATGTGTGTATGTCTATCTATCCCCTTTAACCTGGATAGCTGTGGGAGAGCTAAAATAATTCAGGGTAAATTTTACAAAACAAGGTTTTCTCTGCAGTGCTTAAAACAGTGTTAGGTTTCTGCTGTGGAGTTTATCAAGCTCAAGTGAAGAGAATGGGAGCATTTTTCTGGGTTTATGTCAAATTTATAGACAGTGTGGAAGCAGTTTATAAATTTGCTGTCTTAACTTTCAGCTTAGCATGACTTTTGTTCTTTCAGCAGTTTCATTGCTGTAGCGAGAACTCTAAATCTTGTTTCTGTAACTCTTGCATAATGGCAGAGCTTATGTCTTTGCTTTCTTCAATCTTTCACGGAGAGAAAGTAGGTAAATGTCCAAGTTTTAGATAGTAATTGTTTCCTATGGCAAATTATTGTATTGAGTACTGAGCATTATTTATACAGGTACAGGAAGCCTAGAAAATTCCTTGTTATCCCTCAGAAAGTCAACTTGCCATATGATCTATCTCTTCCAGGAAAGCCTAGTTTTAAAGCAGAATTTTTCCTTTTGGTATTAAGGCATTTTGCTATATCACAAACTGTAGTTATTTCAGACTTAGTTTTGAATAAAAAGCTTCATTTCTTGACTCGAGAAGACAACAGGAAGTCTTTTGCAGGTCAGAATGTGGCAGTCTTGTTTGACAGCTGTTTCTGGTGAAGTCTCTAGAAAATAGGTACTTAATAGTGAACACTCAGAAAATGGCGATAACCTCCTTATTTCTGATCACAGCACTCTAGCTAAGCTGTAACAGGGAGTGAAATATTTACTATGTGAGGTCCTCCTCAGAGTTAAAATCAATCAGAGGTGCTCAGTTTTGGAGTTTTCTTTCATAGTCTGGGTTTAAGAAACTTTTCAAAGAATAAGGAAATCTGTGACAGTGCCTATGAGAACAAGCCTGGGAACATCTGAGGAATAGAGAGTGCAGATGTTGCAAGTTAAATATATGGTTATTTTGTTTGCATTATTTCTTCATGTGATTGTGGCACCTACATAACAACATAGAAATTAGACCTGTACAGTCATATTTGGATATTTGTAGCAAATAAAAATAAAAAAATAAATCCATATTCAGCGTTTATTCTTTATAGCTATTCAGAATGAACTGCTGGCTGAAGCTAAAATATTTACCTATCAATACACACATAGGTTCTTAATGTTTATGTTTTCCTGAATGAATCGGTAAGAAAATAAGTATACAGCTACTTCTTTAATTTTGAGATTACTTCAGTCATGTAACACAGAGATGACTCTGTGTTACGCCTGGTTTGACTGCAGAGAGAATAGTCTTACAAAAATTTTAATACTCTCTGTCAAAGTTTTTCTTTTTTCTGTCAGGGGAAGACTTCTAATCTCAAAACTGCATAAGGAGATTACCTGTCAGCAGGTAACTTCAGCGGGCAGGAAACTTTGCTTTGCTTTTTCTGTTTCTGTGAACATTTAGTCTTTGAAAGACTTGAAGTGCTCAATTAGAAAAACCCACCATCAAGAAACATTTATGATTCTTTTTTGTTTTAGGATTGTAGTCTCTAGAGATATTTATGATGGGGGCATTGTAATATGCTAAAAAACCCTTTCACATTATGGACAAGAATCCCAGATTGAATGAAATGTATTTTACACAAATATCAGCACTCCATTTTTCGACTTAGTTATGGACCACAAGAGAACCCTGCTACTGACTTTAGTAGGAATAGGTCTTGAGTAGCTTCTGTTTAAAATATCATGCACATGCTGATGTTCAATCACTATATTTCAATTATATTCTTTTCTAAATTTATTAAAAATATATCCAGTTATAAAAATGTCTTCTATCAGACTCGTATGTTGCCACAACTAGTGTCAACATATGTATTTTCAAAATGTTTTTCTCTTGAGAATTTTTTCCTTAGAAAAAGAAAGCTCCCATATAAGGATTATTCAGGTAGCTAACACCTCACAGGGTGAAGTGTTTAATAATAACAAAAAAAGGTGAGTGGGTGGATGAGGAAATGTGAGATGAGTTGCTAAATGACATGCTTATTTATTGGGTTTTGGTGCAAATTCGACCTCTGATCTGTGGCTGCTCCTTATGCCATTGTTGTCTGGTTCATAGTTATTTCTTAGTATGTTACAAAATAGACACAAGGTAAAAGGTTTATTTCACTGTGCATTCCCCTCCCTCTTCTCCTCCAGTCCCCAGTAAAATCTTGTCTAACCACTTCCCCAACACAGACACATCTGGCTCTTCATCCCAAATCGTCACTGAATCGAGCATTGTGTGTGTGCAGACTGACTCTAATGAGATCATACCTGACCAAACCATTCCAGAGGTGGAGCAGTGTTTGGTGTGGTCAGAAAAGAGGGAGATAAAGGAAGAGCACGGCTCCCAGAGCATTCCTGTCATAAGTGCTGTGCAGCACAGCCCCTGTAATCCTCTCGAGCCTGCTCTCACAGGTCGGAGTGTGCAGAAGTGCCAGTGCTTCTCTGGAATGCCAAGACATTAGCTCACGTCTACAGGGAATAGGGATCCCTGCAGGCTTGGGGAATAAGGTGGTTTGCCTCTGATTTCCATACAAAGCATCTTCTTTTGTGGGACAGTAAAGGATAGTTATAGTGACATGGAGAGGTTTAGGTGAATTCCAAACACCCAGAAGTTGCGGAGTTTAGTAGCAAACTTTTTAGCTCTATGTGTAGTAAGGCCTGCGCTGCTTCTCTGGGATTTTCCATCAAGAAGTGTCATTGTTTCGTTAATGTAATTATTGCACTGACTATACATTTTGATTAGTATTGCCCTGCAAGGCTCTCATTCTCCTCATCAATTACAACTGCAAAGTTAAACTTTGAACATATAGCTAAAATAATCCAGACCTTTGTTTAAAAATGGAGTTCACTTTTTCTGGTTTTATGGACATACAAATGTGTGTATAGATCTGTGTGTGGTGTACACTTATTAAAAACAACAAAAAAATGGTCTACATCCCACTTTCACAGTTTCTGGTTCTGAAACACATTGAAAGATTGCAAACTGCCCTTCAGGCTTGAATTTTCACTTTATCTAAATAGTTATCTCTGAAGAATGAACTTTATGTGTGGTCTGTGTGTCTGTTTTGGGTTGTGTATTTCACCTTTTACAGAAAACTGTCCCTCAAACAAGTTTTACCTTAAATTATTTTGTTCTCTAGGAAGGGATTTAAACACACAATTATGCTCTGGATCGGGGATATTTGAAGAACTGCACGAAGTGTTAAAATTTTCTTCTGAACTAAAAAGTACATTTAAAAGATCTAGATTTTTTTTATTCCTACTCTATGTGGTCATTGACATAGGAAATAATTAGGATCTTTTATGAATACATTAGGCTCTGTCTAGCAGTAGATGGATTAATTTTATCTAATTTTTTCTTCTTCCTGGATACTGTACTCTGAAGGGAAAATAGAGATGTGGAAAGAAAAAATAAACGGGTTAGAATGAATATTTGTTTTCCCTCTCTTAAATATTGACTGAAATTGTAAAGGTTAGAGACCTCTCAGTATGTGGATTGTTGTGGCAATAATACAGCCATATTTGACCCATGTGCTTTGCTTGAAGCACTCCCCAAGTTCTCTGAATGGTTTTTTAACAGCTCTATCTCCCCTCTGGAGATGTTCCTTTGGATGCTTTGGTCTAGGCATTGGAAGATCCTGGATCAGGGTGGTCCTAAGGCTGAGTACACCTCAGCCCAGAGCCTGTTGGAGTCCAGGGCATTCCTTTGGTGGCCCGGGAAGGTCAGAGAACCTGGGCAGAGAAGTCTGAGACCTGGACAGGAGGGTCAGAGAGCTGGACAGGGGGGTCTGAGACCCTGGCACAGAGCCCAGGAAGACACTGCCTTTGATCTCAGTCCATGGGAGAGGCTTTCTACATTGCAAGATGAATTACAGGCCACAAGAGTGTGAAAGACAGTAGTTTAGCTTATCACAGGGTGAAAAATCATAGTTTTAGGTTCTTTATTATGGGAGTGGATGGGAGTAAGATGGAGGACTTTGGGCGTTGTCTCTTGCTTCTTTCTTCTTCATTCACTCCATTTTCTGCAGTGACGGTGGCACAAAGTAATTTAAGGAGATTGGGTCAGAGTAGAGATGACCTGTTTAGTACAGGTAGTCGGTATTGGCAAGTAACTGTAAATAAAGAACACGTAATAATTAGTATAAAAGACAGTGACCTCCCAGTGGGAGGGGAGTCGCCTGGTGCCCGAGCAGCTGCACAGAACTTGGCTGGGCACAGAAAGAATTGTAAGGTAAGAAATAATAAACAAAGCGCACAACCTTCAGAAATCAGAACCTGAAGACTCAGTTTCATTCTCGCTTCTGGCTCAGAAGGCAAAGGACTCTAAAACCACCTGAATCCCAGGAGAAACACCCAGCCAGAGCCCTTTCAGGTTCTGAGATGTGCTGCTCTAAGGCACGGCGAGGGCTGTCATTTATGAAGTCATGCAAAATAAAATCACAGGGTGAACACAACTGAAATCTAGTTCCCATTTTGATATGTTTTAAAAGACAAAAAAAAAAAAAAAAGAGAAAAGGTGCAAAGTGTGAACACTGCATTTCTGAAAGGCAGGGCTGTGCATCAGCCATAATCCTTATCTATAGAACATCTAAAGGTGTCAACATTTATATGCTGATGTTTGAAGCTCAGTGCTCATACAGAGAAAGCTTCAAATTTGTGTTGGCCTTGCATAGCTTCAGTCATTCTGCTTAAAACATCATTAAGAAGGTTTTTTTTTTCATATGAAAAGGAAAGAGTTGCTCTGAGCCTAAACTAAACTGTGAGGCACAGAAGTTAAAATTTGCAAAATACCTGCTGGATTTAAGGCATGTTAGGCTCATGTAACTGACACACTTTAGAATATCTATCTTATAAACAAGAAGCCTTTTTATACTTTGTATTTTTTTCTATACAGTAGAAAAGTAGTAGTACTTTGTAAGTGAACTAAATATTAAGAACATTTCAATGCCAATTTTTGCTTTCAATAACGTCTATGAAGTTTTCAAACCCCTCCTTGCTTTCTTTTAAGCCAAAAAGTGTTGGAGAAATTCTAGGAATTTCTCAGACAGTGTCTGTCTAGCAAAGACTCACCCAGAGGCTCCAGAGAACGAAGGAGTGAATGCTGCTGGTCATGCAGCACTCAGTGCAGTTTGGTAAGTTGTGTTTGGCCGGCTCACATGTGATCTGTGGGCAGAATATCTTGTTTGTGGTTGGTGAACATCAGGTGTCTTGCTGCTCAGAGGAAAGGAATCCAGTCCCAAGGCTGTAGGGTGAAATGGAGTACGGAAAGTGGGCATGGCTAAGATGTTTGCCTCGATGGTGCTTCTCTAGATCTAAATTAAAATGTCGATTCAGCCAAATGATTACTGAGAATTAGTTGTTTAATTTGCACTCTTAGCTTGCATATATTTTTGCAGGTATATGAAGGTGACAAAGGCACAGGGGAAGTACTTCTCTATTAACAAGAAAGAACTGGGAAATTATTCTGAAAATCAATCCAGAGCTATTATGAAAAGACTAAGTAAGCGATGACTTTAAATTCAAGTATTATCTTGTTCAGAATTAAGTGATTTCAGGTTTTCACTCAGAAAAAAATGGGTTTTTACAGTTTTGGTTGTTGACCCCCCAGGATTCCCACAGAGCCCAAGATGCCCATGGCGATGCCCCTTGTGCAACTGGACACGAGCCAGGAAGAGCTGCAGGACCCAGACATCTGAGATCCAGCCATGACACTGACGTGCAGGAGAATCCTCAGAGGAGAAGTGACAATGGAAACAATCCCTGGTACAGGTTTGCACTGGCATTTCTCCTCTAGGTAGTTAAGGAGCATAATGGCCTTAGCCCTTCCCAATGTGCCTCTGAGTCAGAGAGCAGCTGATTTATCTCCTGCCATGTTATCTTAGCTCATTCCTGACATAGCCAGCATATTTTGTGGTGAAAACAACATGGAAAAAAATCTATTTTGTCCCTTGTCTGACCAGATGGTCATATAACATCAGTTTCTTAATTAATAGGAATTTTGTATCTAGAGATAAATGTGTTCCATTTTGAATATGTTTGTGTTTCCTTTTGTCCCTCTTCTGGCAACAGCTTTTACAGTGATAAATTATTTACACATTCATGATAGCCATAATACTTTCTTGTATGTGGTAGTTCCGATAGTACTTCCTATTCTGTAGCCAATTCTCATGCAGAGACATCTGTAAACTACAGAGTTAGTCAGATTTTGTCAGTTTAAGTACAAGGTTGGTCAGACTGCAGCTTCTGCGTAAATTTCCATATTTTCCTTAATGTCTTTCCTTAGTCACTGTTAGATCAGTAAAATCTGGCTCCAGGCAAGCCCAGTAGAATCTGCTCCAATCTGATCTATGCTCAGGTATGAATACTGAAAAAGTAGAATTAATAGATATATTAAAGACTTGAAATTTCGACCAAATTGCTCTTGAAACACCATAATCCATAAGAGCTAGATAGTGATCATTCTAGCTATATGTTAAAAACTCAACTGCTTCAAAAGCAGTTGATAGAATCTGTCTCCGTTCCTGGAGCTCTTTACCAAAAATCTCTTTAAGCTCACGACAAATTTCACTTTTCTTTCTGGGAGCGTTTTTCAGTGGTGTTAATTTCTGGCAAACCGCAAGATTTTGTCCAAAATTAATTTTTAAATTGCATTCAGGGCTATATCCATGTTCGAATATAAACTAGTCATGAATGTCACTTTTGCCAGTAGTTCTCTTTTGTTCTTCTTCAGAATCAGGCGTCTACGAGTATATTTATTTTAGCAAGGTCAAAATACTAAATGGTTGTCCAACAGATGAAGCCCAGGTGAAGTGAAAAGTGACATGTGAGACCCCCTCAAGTCAATTTCACACTAAATGAGATCTCTTGGGAGGGGCAAAATAATCTAATAAACAAATACTTAGTGATACTTGAAAGCAGCTTCTTGCTGAATTCAACAAATATGCAATAATATCAGAAAGAAACTGTAACTGTACTTTTAAAATACTCTGTGATGTCTTGGGCTTTACATCCCTTCACCAATGAGGCTCTTCATTTCATTCTGCTTGTCCCTTTGTTTTGGTTTATGGAAACACACTTTACCCAGTCCAGAGTCACATTGTTACAGTGCTTTCGTAGAGTAGTAGATCAGTATTTCCAAAATTGTTTTGGTAAACAATTGTTACATGCCTGACTTCAGTAATTTCATTTCATTTCTCTAAATTGAAATTAACCACTGGGAGCTCCACCACCAGTGTGTCACATTCATGCCCACAGTTGACTAACCTAGTGGCACTCTGCAATGGCTGAGAGAACTGGGATTGTTCAGCCTGGAAAAAAGGCTTTGGGGGTAACAGCAGCCTTTCCAAGGTGGAGGGGAGCCTGGAGGAAAGTTGAGAGAGACTTTTTACAAGGGCATGTAGTGTCAGGACAAGGGGGGAATGGCTTCAAACTGAAAGAGAGTAGGTTTAGGTTAGATATTAGGAAGAAATTCTTTACTGTGAGGATGGTGAGGCACTGTTGCCCAGAGAAGCAGTGGCTGCCCCATCCCTGGAAATTGTCCAAAGCCAGGTTGGATGGAGCTTTGTGCAACCTGGTCTAGTGGAAGGCATCCCTGCCCATGGAAGGGGAATTGGAACTGGATGATCTTTAAGGTCCCTTCCAGCCCAAACCATTCCATGAGTCTATGATGCTGTGAAATAAGAACCACCTGTCTGAGGTGAAATAAGTCCATTTACGAATCATGCCTTTTTATTTGTGAATAGGCTTCCAGGAATTTTACTGCGAAAATGCGTATCTGCCAGATTACATTACTTTGGTCCAAGAATGTTTCTTTTTGTCAATGTTTCACCATTGTTTGGTTTCTGTTGCTGTTCTTCATTTTTGCAGTAGTTTCCCCTATGGTATTTTACAAAGAATTTCACTGGGAAAGTTTTAAACTTTGCCATTCTTAATATCCATTCTGCCCTAGCAATACTGTAAAGAGTGGAAGTCTATTCTTGCAGGCCATTAGTGTCAGGCTTTTGTTTAAATAGATCTGCACAAAATCATGTTGCATGATGCACATTGCGTGCTGGATTGTTGATTGCCAACAGTATCTGGGTTTGCTTGGGCTGGGGATGGTGATGTGAAGAGTCTGCACACTTGTGCAGACTGCACACATGTTTTGCACTGAACAGAGCTTTCAAATGCTTCTCATATCTCAGAGGGCAAAATCATTTGGAGACTATCAAAGCCCAAATTGCTCTTTTTGGACAGAGAACAGGACAACTACACCACATGTCCATGATGTGAAACTGTTAAGCAGAGTTTAGGAGTAAAGATACCCTTCATGTAAACATTTTTAGATGCTTTAAGGGACTGTTCGTCATCCTCAGATGCTCAATTCAGAGACCAGAAAGGTGGCTGTGCTCAGAATTTTGCCCAGAGATTCCTATATAAACCCCAATGTCTACTAGAAGTACAGTCCTCCCCTTAAAAAGATACCTGTCACTTTACGGTTTCTGTGTATTAAAGAATCCATCATATTAGTACATACCCATTTAAGAAAAAACAAACTTGCTGCTTTGCTTTTCAAATTACACCTGATTTATTCTACTTTTATCTGCTAGATTAAACATTCCTTTTTATGGGGAACCAGTGCTCCACTCAGAGCCAGTGCAGCATTTTTAGGTGCATGATCCCACATTTTATGGGAGGAGTCATTGGGGACAGACCCCTTGTTTTCCTTGTTGAAACAACAGGGATTGCTACCTATCAACCCTTTTGTTCCTGGGATCTGTGAGTTTATTAAGGTTCAAAGGAAAGATTATTTATTTATTTTCTCCACACATAAAAGACACATAAAACAAGTCTAAAAATAAAGCAGGACCTCTATGATCTTATTTACACTTTGATCTTTTCTTGATGGTTTCTTGAAGTTCGTGTCAGCTTCTTTACTATTCTATATGTAGCACGCACTATTTTCCCCTCCGTGTTTCCTTGCTGGTGTGTTTGCTTTTATCAACACACCCTTGATTTCCCCTCACGGTTTGCTCCAAGTCTTATTACTTTTGGTAACATTTTAATGCTTGCCATCTTCAGTCTTACATTCACTGGAAAAAGTCAGCCTTGTCTAGCAGGGACATGAGGAAGCATTGGGCAATGCCACACCTCCTCCCACTGGGGAATTGCTTCCCCTCCCCTTTCATTTCTCCCTTCTCTCCACCTATTTTTCACCCCCTTGTTCAGAGGACAATAATGAATTGGACATGCCTCTGGAGGTTCCAGTGGCCTGCTTGGCATTCAGGTCCTCTTCAGTTCAGGTCTCAACTCCAGTTCAAAGTAGGTGAGGGCTGGAGCCCTCTGTCCATAAATTCTGCCTGATAAAGCTTCAGTGTCCCCCCACTCCGAGGTTCCAAATTTCCGAGAGCTCTGTCTCTCTTACTGATTAAATATGATGTCCAGGATTTCCATAGTCCCAGGCTTTTGGCTGCTATTGGAGATGTGGTTGCCATTCCAAATGTTCCAGGTTGTTTGGTTCTTTGTTTGGCTCAGGGATTTCCTGTGCTAGATGTACATTTCTCTCTTGCTTTTTTCCTGAATTCATTTTATCACAAATAACACTTGTGATAAAATAAATACTTATTTTTCCTCTAAGCCTTGGACCCCTAAGAATTAATTTGTCTGTCTTGAAGTGGTACTTTTATGCTTTTCCTATGTGTGTCATATATCCCATTGTTCCAATGTTTTCATTATAATCAAAATATAATAAATATTTTTGCATGGAAATGATTTTTGCATTGAAATTTACGCTACAATCCTCCTTATTTAAGAGACCATGATGGCTGGTTGGGCTTTAGTTTCTGCTAATAGCAACAAAGCTCCTGATATAAACTGGGAAGCTGTCTGAGCCGTTTTTTCTCAATAAAAAGAGAGAATGATGCAAAATGTCTTGTTTATCATAAAACCAGTGTGAATAGCCTCAGGCAGGTGTTTATCTCAACCTATAGATTACAGAAAAATCCTAAACCTCTACTTTAGACTGGATGACTTCTAAAATCTCATTTCTTTTATATGAACTTAAATTGGTGGCTGAAGTAGCTGTTGTGGTTACTAAAATATAAATTGTCATGCTTCCATTCTCTAACTGGATGGAGGAAAATGCACTATCCATATTTATTTACTTTTGTCTTATATATAATATGTAAATTAGTGAGTCAACCAAACTTAGAAATACGTTTATAGAAAACCTCGGATTTCGAACAATAAAATGCATTTTTTCATATTGCTACAGGCTGGAAAAACAAGTAATATTAAGTGAACAATAAATGCATCAACTATTAGGGTATTGTCTTTATCTGATCATGATCAATCATTACATACTTCAAATATAGATTTGAACTTAATAGTAATTAATACTGGTTAATTCATAGGCATTGGAATACCAAGACAATTGGCATAATGATGTGGAAGACACTGTTCGGTTTCTAGTTAATCTCCAAAATTTAATATCCAATATTTCCCATCAGCATGTGGGTTGATTATTTAAAAAACCAGAAGCCTATATATGTGTGTAAATATATCCTCCATCCTTGAGCTCAAATGAGAATTGATATTTTTATATATTATATAAATTTAATATATTTTTCCACCCCAAAACCTTTCCATATTTGTTCCCGATGTGCCTCTGCTCTGTGTGATTAGGAGAAAATTTAATTAAGTAATAAAATGGGGCATGAGTAGATAATATGGGCATGATTACACACATATATTTTTTTGTTTCAAATAAGTTTAAGTAGCCCCTGTCTTTAACACCTCATCTACATATTATTTCCCCATTTTCTCTTATTTTAACTAAAAAAAAAAACAACCCAAAACCCAACCTCCCAATCACTGGTTTTCCAGCCTGATTCATCACATGTCTAAAAGAACTGCAATGAAGGTGAAGATGTGAAGAACATATTGGAATGCAATATGTGGGTATGTGTCACCTTGGTTTTTCTGAGTTTTTCAAAGCCTTTTGATTGTTCATAAAATGGAGTCAGACTTTTTAGCTACTGTACAATATTAGGAGCAGTTTTCACTTTTTCTCACACATGTAACATAAACAAATCCTTTGTTTTTTATTCTCTGTCCTTTGTTTGCATTATTTCTAACCTGAAAACAATTGTAACTGACAGTTGGTCTGGCCATTCGCCTGAGGGGTGAAAACTCCAGAAGCCAATCCACAGCCAGACCCACAAATGTATAAAAAGTAAGAAATAAACAGGCAGAGGGTTCTCCGCCTTGGTTCTCAGCCTTGGCTCTCTCGGAGGAACAGCTCTGCCCTGCGAAATTTCTCGTCTACGTGTGATTACTTTGCGTACCCCAGTCACAGGTATGTAGAGCAGGAAGGGAGATGAGAGCTTGCACCTTCACCTTGGCTGAAGAAACTCAGATTATAAGTAACCGTGCTTCAAGAGGGTGGACAAGTTGCAAAGAAATTGCCTTTTAGTCAGAAAGAGTGGCAAAATGAAGAGGACTTAAGATCTAAAGAACCATTCTAGAGGATTTAAGGCAATCATAGAATGATAAAATGTTTTGCGTTAGAAGGGATCTTAAAAGTGATCTTGTTCCACGGCCAGGGACACTCTCCACAATCCCAGATTACTCAGAGCCCCTTCCAGCCTGGCCTTGAACACTTCCAAAGATGGGGCACCCAGAGCTCCTCTGGGCAGTCTGTGCCAGGGTCTCACCACCCTCAGAGAACAATTTCTTCCCACTAGCTAATCTAAACCCCCCCTCTCTAGGTTTAAAGCCATTCCCCCTTGTCAAAAGTCCCTTTCCAGCTCTCTTCCAGCCCTCTTCCAGCCCCTCTCGGGGCTGGAAGGTGCTACAAGGTCTGAACACCACCCCCAACACCTCCAGCCTGTCTCCCGCCCTCCGAGCATCTCCTCTGGCCCCGCTCTCGCAGCTCCGTGTCCTGGCGCTGCGGGCCCGGAGCCGGCTGCGGTGTCACAAGGGCAGGGCGCAGGGAGTGTCGCCGAGCGCCGCTTTAAGGTCCCCGTTAGCGCTGGGATATCACAGAGGCAGGGAGGGACCCGCCGGGGAAACACGGCGTGGGACTGCCCGTGCAGTGAGACCGGCCCTGGCCCGGGGATGGGCTGCGGCAGGAGCGCGGCGGGGCTGTGGAGCCGGGCCGTGGAGCGGGGCTGTGGAGCGGGGCCTGGCGGCGTGGAGCGGGGACAGGCTCTGTGGAGCCGGGCCGTGGAGCGGGGCCCGGCGGTGTGGAGCCGGGCCGTGGAGCCGGGCTGTGGAGCGGGGCCAGGCGCTGTGGAGCCGGGCCGTGGAGCGGGGCCCGGCGGTGTGGAGCCGGGCCGTGGAGCCGGGCTGTGGAGCGGGGCCTGGCGCTGTGGAGCCGGGCTGTGGAGCCGGGCTGTGGAGCGGGGCCTGGCGCTGTGGAGCCGGGCTGTGGAGCCGGGCTGTGGAGCGGGGCCTGGCGCGGTTCCCACCCGGAGCAGGAGCGGGAGCGGAGCGGTGCTGGCGCGCCCCCTGCCGGGCCCGCCCGCCCCTCACGGCCCGCTCCTTGCTCCCGGCCCCCCCAGTCTGGAATTCCCGGGAATCCAGCGAGTCCAGGGGCCGTTTGTCCCGCCGGGAAGCAGCGCCGGTTTATCACGGAAGTTAAAATATCGCCTTCGTGGTTTATTTTTTATTATAATCATCATTGTTGGATTCGGCGCGTAACGAGCTTGAAACCGCCAGGCTTCGCCCTTCCCTCTCAGCTTCCTGGAGGGAAAAGGGCAGGAATTAAAGCTCGGCTTTAATCGAAGAGTGGGAAAAGAGAAAACCATTTAAAAATTGGGTTTCTTGTGGTAGAGACTCCAGGTAGGAGCTAAGTGTGTCTGTGGCTGTCAGCAGCATCCTCGTTGTCAAACTAATGCGAGGGGAAGTTTGATAACCCCCAGGTAAAAGCCCTTCGATTTCGATTTTGAATTCCAATAAAATTTTAGAGGTCTTGTTTGAGGCAGGATTGTTTGCGGGATATGACATCTCTGTCTCTACTTTCTGTCTTAATGCCTTGTCATAGTTCTTGATGTCTGCCTGTCAGCACAGCGAGAGGGATTTTTTCATGTCTGAATAGTCACCTTAATGATAGCAGATGGAAACGCCACGGGGGGCCCGAGCCCATCACACTGTCATTGTCACAGGCTGCCCTGACCTGCTTCCACTCCTCTATTTTTTTTGTCCCTTTTTAAAGGAGAAATGGATGGTAATTGAAAAGGATCTTAAGCAAGACTTAGGAAGCTGCAGACAACACGATTCCCCACTCTCTCTCTCTGTTTTCACAAATAAAGTCTTAACCTCTTAAGCACCAATAAGAGTGGAAAGCAGCCTAAATTGGTAAAGCTTTATAAAGATTGGCCTGCCAAAGCTTTTTCCTTTCCCTCCTCGGGATACATCCGAGCTGTTTTACATCCTTATCACGCTTTATTTCCTTCAATATATCTTTTATTTTGCACAGATTTACGGATTTCCTAAGGACAAATATATAGGCACGATCAATTCTTTGTGTGCTATGCATCTTGGCAAGAAACTTCTAGGCTCATGTCTAAAACCGATTGTGAAGACTCATAAATTGTGTTGTTTGCTTTAATATTTTAGGATTATTTTTTATTAGGATTCTATAACCTGATTTGCAAAATCTGTGTTGTTACAATCAGTGAGAATTTAGGTTTTGGTTTTAGTAATAATTTTTAGCTAAAAGAAGCCATAAAATCATTACAACTTTAAGAAAGTGATCTATCAAGGGAATAGTGAAAGAAAAAAAAAAATTAGTTATGTACAAAATTCTGTCTGATATCACATGATACTAAAATATCCTTTATCTCTCTAGAGGAAAAATTACAAGCTCTCAGTTTTACTGGATCACAGATAAACTTCAGAAAGCCAGGACTGTGATGTTTTACAGTGAAGAGACTGGTTCTGAGGTGTGAAGGAAACTTTGTACATGGATTTGAGTGTCCCTTCTGACATGCAGAAATAACATTGCTTTTTTTTTTTTCCCCCCACTTTTAGATGTTAGAATTTTTTTAGCCCAGATACCTTTTTAAATGTGTGTTTTAGCAGCCTCAGAACTATTCAATCAAATAACTTAATATTTTGGCTGCTTTCTTAAGTTGAAATGGAATCATACACTAATTATCTTCATTGTTACTCAGAAGCTGAATGAAAGGGAAGAAAAGCATCGAAGCTAAGTTAATTTCTTAAAATCTTGGATGAAAGAAGTTCCGGATGCAGGAGAAGCAATTAAATAATTTTGTAGGGTGCTCCATTTAAATGAAAATGACACTCTATGAGGGGTGAGAGGCACTTGCTGGTTTGTTTTATTTTTGTGGGGCTTTTTTGTTAATTTTTAGTACTACAGTGAAATGCTTCCATCTGCTGAAATTAAATGTGTTAAGTGATGAAGCACATTTGAAAAAGCTCCTTGGTACCTGTCTGAATCCATAGACAATGAGTTACCTTTAAAAGCCCGGTTATGATCTGGATATTTGACTGCACCAGTGATCAAGCTAATTGATTTTTTTTTTTTTTTTTTAAGTGCCTGTCCTAAATCTAGATTCAATAATACTCTGGGTAAATTCAGGATCAAAAAGAATGGAAAGTAAGCTAAAAATTGCTCAGTGGCAAATTTTCCAGTCATTGTTCAGAAAAGCTTCTAACCAAAACATGTAATTTTAAAAAATTTCTTACTTGGTATAAGCCAATTTGACTCTTTCTTACATCAGGAAAGGATTGCTCTGGCTATTTCTTATCCATGCTCAAATGACCTGTGTTAAACAAATAAAATATATTAGTTCATAATTCAGTGGAAAATCAGAGGTGGACTTTTACGTGATTTATAATGAGTAGTTGTAATATTCTAATTTCAGAAGCAGTTTTTCATCTCTCCTCTCTCCCATCAGTTTATGATTGGTTTACTTAGAAGGAAATTCATGTATTGAGCAAATTGTTTTATTTTGTACGAATTATAAATTTATATTTTACACATTTTGCTGTGTTTCTTTTAGTGTGTTATGATATTATATTTCAGTCCATTGAATATTACTGTAAAGTCAAACTGACAAGTAATACTGGCTAATTTCACCACAGTTAATTAAAAGTGGGTTTGTTGAGTTTTTAAGTTTGGCTGCTTTCTCAATAACCCTGCAGTAAAATCAAACATACCACAAAATCACAAGGAAAAAAAGAGAATTTAAAAACAAATGAAAAGCCTCCTCACCCCAAACAAGGTCCCAAAACATTTACTTTCTGATTATCTGCCTGAAATACCCAAATGCACAACAGGAAAATAAATGCCAGTGTGGTGGCACAAAATACAATAAAATGTACACAGTGGAAAATGTTGAAGGTAGAGACATAGAGAATTATTTTTAAAATTTATCTGAATAATACTTTTCCTAGCTCTGACTTGTATCTGAAACAAATCAATGAATTTTAAGATGAGTCTCTTCAAATACCCTTTAATTAAAAGAGAACATATTGTTCCTACTTTTCAGATATATAACGGTGTAATAGGTCACTGAACACAACAGTTTTCAGTGGAAATTTCTTCATAGTATTCAGGTAAATAATGTTAGACTAATCATAATTTCCTAAAGGCATTTATAATGTTTATAAATCATAAGTAGTAGCCAATCATCACCTTTATCATCAGAGTAAACACCATCATATAGTTCAAATATATCTCTTTACAAACAGTTTTCATTTTTGACAGTATCATTCTAGCACAAAGATATCAATCACACAGAATTATTCCCCACAACCTAGAGGTTAACGAAGACAGAAATCTGGCTGCTGGGAGGGTGTCTGAGTTGGAAGCACCTGAACTAATCCCAGACGAGTGTCAGGTTGTGAGTTTTCTGCCCACCACATAAAAAAAATTCAATCCAGGTGTTGGTATTTCCTCTCTTAATTCGCTCTGCAGAGCACTCACTGCCATGTGGACTGGCTCTGTATGGATAATCTCATTACTGGCTTTGCAGCTGTTTGATTTTATGCAAAGGTCAGCTTTGATGTGATTTCTATATCCAGGTCTCCCTTAAATCGTGTTCTGAGGATGACCTTTGGCAGAGTAACTGTGGCTGGAAATGGTGATGTTACAGTTTATTTATACAGCTTTTCTGAGCCCTAATTTTTATCTGCTGATTGGATGTGACAAGTGCATTAATTCCTACTTTGTCAAAGTTCTCTGATATAATAGAATAATTGGGCATAGAGGAACAGAGTGGGGGGAAAGAAACTTAAAAGAAAAAATTCAAACTGAAAAGCTAGTCTTGGGAATGAATTTCCCTTTTGGAGATAATTGCTGACTGGTAAGAATGTAGCACAATGCCGCTAATTTTTATACAATATCCAACATAAAATGTGTTGTATACAGTGCAACATATAAAATAGGTGTATATACTTTTATAAAATGCATCTATTTTTTATGTTGAAACAATAAAAATCTGGTGAAAAATTTAATTTATAACAGGGTGTGTCCTACAATAAATAGGAATATTATCTCCATTCCTGGTTACAACAGTTTATTAAGTTATTTCATGTCCATGCTTACTGGAAATTGAGAAACAAAATGACACTTGTTTTGACATTTGCTAAAAACATCTTAAGCAAAAATTACCAATAGGATAGACCTGATGCTACAGGAGTTTATCAATGCCTTACGATGCCTTATGTGCACTTTTGTCCCTGGTACAACCTCGATCCTGTAACTGCTTGGGCATCCAGGTTCTGGGCAGTCAACTCTGGGCATTTGATCAGCTTCCCTCGTTTTCAGGATGATGCTTCTGTCGTCACAACAGCAGCCATAAGGGTATGTGAGCTTGTAGAATTAGGATCTATATTAAATAATATCTACATTATGAGTCTTAAGTGCTAGCCAAGAAAGACATCTACAACATCAATAACCTAAATTTGTCTTTAAGTCTTTCATTGCTATTGCTCACTGGCTGGATTTTTGAATAGGTGAGGTTTGCACTAACAATTTTTTTTTTTACAAATATTTAACCTCATACTTGTGTGTGTAACAAGAAGTCACAAGGTTTCTTAGGTACAAATTAAACTCATGTCAAATAAAGAGGCCATTTATCTCTAAGAACAAGTACTGCACTAGAACTGATAACTATATTGGCATAAAGTACTTATCTACTGGGACTTATCTGGGCTACTTCTATATTTAACTGAGATGAGTACACATTTGTAAAGAGCTATCAATTTCATTTCAATTTCACCCTAAAGTCAATTTCTGGACAGGTTTCCTGCAATGCACTCAGCTGGTGTTTTTTCTCATCAGCAGCTGGAGAGTTGGCTTGGCTCAGAGGCTGCTGCCTCAAATGATATGAGGTGAACTTCACTTCTACAGCTGTTCCTGACCACAGTGGAGAAGCCAGCTGACTTGTCTTTGTGGAAAGTTCTCAGTTTTAGTTAGAGGGTCTCTACCCAGCAGTCTGTCGTGATGGCCACAGCAACACAATCCCTTTTGGAGAAATTCCCAGTCTGATTCCAAAAACGTGCAACTCAGCAGGCAGCGCTGGCACTGCTGGGTCCCCTTCTTGGTGGGGCACAAGGAGGGTGAAAGCAGAAGATGAAGTGATTAGTACCTTCATTACTTGAAGACTTGAGTTTTATCCAACTTCTTTTTGGAAACAGAATAGTAATTTGCTTAGCAATTTTTTTCAGAATAGTCAACTTAAACACTGTTTATTGTGCAGAGGTTTTATATTTTTTCATTTCACAATGATCTAATATATCTCAGAGCCATTTTATGATCTGTAACATTTGAATATTCCAAGTCCAAATATGTTATCCAATGAAAGGAATAGCTAATACAAACTTAGAAATTGTGCTTGTACGTTCTTTGATATTAGATCCAACAATTATGCATCTGGAATGAACCCTATATCATACATTACAATGCAGTGTCTTCAAGAGGGACCCTTTGAAGCTAAATTTAGGATAAAGGTGCCAGATACAGTATATTTTGATCCTCAGAAGCTTCAAGTTCAGTGAGGTACAGAAAACACTAAGAGGATTACGCTAAGAGGGGAAACAGCTCCGATTCATGCTCTGGATGTGTGTACTTTAAAAACGTCTTCAGATTTAGGTATTAGAGCTGAGCCCCTGGCTGTTACTTTTAATCTTTTATTGCCAAATAAAACCTATCCAGCAGAGGAGAATTCAGGACGTATAATCCTTGTGTATAAGCCTGGGATTGTAGCTAACCTTGACAATTACAACCTGTTGTCCTTTTATCACTGAGGAAGATCATCTCTAAACCAGCATGCTGGGACAGACAATCATCAGCTGATGTAATCTCTCAGAACTTTATCAGATGTTTTGGGGTTTTTTAGAGGCCTGGGGGGAGAGCTGTTTTTGGGGTCTGGGTTTTGTAGAGTTCAGCAGTCTATTTCTGCTAAGATTTAGAAGCACTGTTGTGTACACTTTTGTGTTCTTGATCTGTTGCAGAATGTGAAACAATTTAAATTTCTCCCTGAAGATTACTTTCTTTCATTCATACTAAGAAATTTTCAGTGTTTTGCATAATTCAAGTCTGATTTTCCACATGCTGTTGCATTTTATGTATAACCATTCAAGAGCCAAGGCATTCTGAATGGGAGAATGCATAATAGGGGAAAATAATTGAGACCCATTTATGAGTTAAGCACATTAAGTAGAGCTTTAGTCCTTTTCTATGAATACCTTATCAAACTATTTTTATTAGAATGAATTTTTGTCAATATAAAAAGATAGGAAAATACTTTTATTGCCTACAGTTTTCATTTGACTGCCTTTCCCCCTGATATTTTGTAATATTACAAGGTTTTGCTTTGCTAAATAGTGAATGAACTGTTTTTATTCTCTATTTTTTTTTCTTTTCCCCTGAGGGCTTTTATTAGATGCCTTATACTATTTTCTAAGTTTTACAAATTAATTTAAGAGAATTTGATGTTTATCTTATGAATGCTAAAGCAAAACTCAGAAGCACCACAATAGTACCCTGTCTCTGGTGTGTAATACAATAGTTTTGCATGGCACAATAAAACAATCTAGGTAATTTTTCTTGCTCTTTGCAAACTTTACAAACTTTTTCAGATTTGTTTGCAATTTTGACTGTTCTATCTCATCTAATTCCCCTCTAATTGATGGGATGCTAGTCTTGAGCAAGCTGTTAAATTAACTGAAAAATTTTAAGCCCCTCAAAACAAAGTTAACAGTCATCTTTGAAATGCCCATGGGAGGGCAACAAGGAGAGAAGACTCTACTTCAACAGTTTTTGCACTCTTGCTGGATTTTGGCTATTTCTCTCATAACAGTCAGGGTGGATTCTTCAAAGCTGAAAAGGCTGGACTAATTTGAATTTCAAAGAGAATTGAATTTCATAAAGTGGGAGCTTAAACTAGGCAGGAAAAATAATTTCTCAGGCTAAGACAGAAACGAGCTATCACAAAATGATACTCTTTAGTTTAGTTGCTATGAGGTAAACTCTAGTTTCTATAATTTTGCCAGTGTGATGATTGTAAAAGTTGCCATGTGGAAAAATGATCTTAAAATGTTTCTAGTGTAAATAAACTTGCCTTGCCTTGCCTTGCCCTGCCCTTTTCCCCTCCCCCAGTATTCACACAGTAGGGGACAGGGGAGTTGGCTTTTTTGTTGGGTTTTGGGGTTATTTTCCCTGTACGCTGATCAAGTGACAGAGAAAGCTTTACTATGCTTGGAAGGAATTGTGGTGTAAGGTGATGACAGAAAGTAGTTCATAAAGAAAGATAGAACTAAAAATTTCTAACTAATCTTTCTTGACAAAAGACATGACAGAAAATAATACAGGAATTTCAGGCAATTTACTGTCCTCATGAATGCCCTTTAAATACCATAAGGAATAGAAACATAACTGAATATCAAGCAATTCTTAAACTACAAACTTGTTTGAAATTGCTACCACTGCCATCTGATTTTAAACTTCATTCACTTAAAACACCTCTTTACAACTATTCAGATGTTCTGGTAAATTACCTACATCAGTAAGTTTTCCCAGGGAAGGCTAAAGTTAGCACACTTGATTCTAAGATTCTATTCCAAATATTTTTTGTTCAAAGTCAGGATTCAATTGTTAGATTTAATTTCTGGTGGCTTTTTTTTCCCTCTGTAATTCAGCCCTGTGTGTGTTCCAGTCACATTTCATTGGGGAGCTTTGGAAAACCTAAGGGAGCCTCGCAATACCTGTAGGAGGTTAACAGTGAGAGGAATCCACAGGCTCTTTGGAGGTCAGTGCAGGGGGAATGAAAGACAGGGTTTGAAAGAGGATGTTTCGTGATTGTAGGATGAAAAGTGTTCCAATTAAGGATGATTAAACATTGAAACCAGGCACCAAAAGGGTTATGGAATCTCAGTCCTTGGAGGTTCTCTGGACCTGAAAAAACTCACCACTGAGCAATGAGGTTTGAAGTCAGGGCTGTCCCAGCTCTGAAAAGGCCTTTGGAGTAGATAAACTAAAGTCATTTGCACCATGAATGATTCTGTGACTCAATTTTTTTTTTTTTTTTTTTCTTCCTCCCATTTCTCCCCACTGCCTTACAGAAGCATTTTCTTGATGAAACCTTTTCTGAAGCAATGGAGCTGATGAGATCCTCTGTTTCCCCATGGGCTTTCTACTCTGCTAGAACGTGAATGGGGTAAAGCAGGGCCTTTGCCGTACTTTGAGCGGGACTGAACATGGACCAAACGGGGAATTGCTGGCTGTTCTCTCGACTGACAGCAGAGGGAGTGAATTCGAGTGAGAGTTTAGATCCAAATTCTAGGGAGAAGGGTCAAGACAGGGTCCTGGATACCAAGTCATCTTGGCAGGGACCCTGTTGAAGAGACGGAAATAGGATAAGAATTACCACTGCTTTCCTCTACTTGGCTTCTCCTGGCTGAACAATATAGCAGAATCGGATGCTATAAATTGCAAATGTGAAGAACTTCAAATGAACTATTGAAAAAAAGGAGAAACCTGGCTTATGCCACTTTATTATGCACTATAATTGAAGACAGGTGTATTTAACCTCTGAAAGCTTGTAAAATCCTTGGAATATATATTTGTGAACATTAAACAAAAATCTGGAGTACATTTTTATTAAAAATTCTACATGAAACCCAGGTGATATTTCAGCATAAAATCAAAGTAGTTTTGTGATTTACTTTTTAAGAAGCATGTTACATACCAGATATAATCAAAGTCTTGCTTAGCCCACAGTCAAATGCTGAAGACCTATTATTGATGTTGTGAATGCTAATTGCTTCCACCACATTATCTTTGTTGTGAAGCTTCACCTCCTGATGAATGTAACCAGTCGCCAGGTGCCAAATCAGCCCTATCAAGTTCAAGTCAAAGGTCTTGGCAACAACAGAACCTTTCCCCACTCATCAAGTGCATTAGCATATTGCCAAGTTCCCTGCTCCATGTGAGCTCCGGGTGCTGGAGGATCCATCTCAGGGGAGGTGCTGATACTGTGAGTAGCACATCCTTCACTCAGCCTAAGGAGTATTTACCCGATTAGCTGCTGTAGCCTGAGATGGTGTTACACTAACCATTCTTTGGAGTTTTGATACCTGCCAAGAATTACAGGACAAACAGCTTGTTCTCTGTGTGTGTGTGTGTGTGATATGTGTACACAGCAAGTTATGTGTCTAAGTGATTTGCAGATTTTAGTTAAACTCCAAGTTGTTTGTTTCTGCTATTAGGAGATCTTTTGTACTGATACACCTAAATGGAAATATTTTCCTTGTTGACCTCACATAACTGACCATCCAAAGTCCACTCCTGAAAGCTCAGTGTATGTTATGGGTTTTCTAAATATACTGGTTTTAGTTACATTTTGAGAGGGACATTCACAGTACTCTTGAAACACATAAAGCAAACTGGACTAGTTTCCAATAATCCTATCAAATCTGAATATTGATAGATTTTTGAAATTACCTAAGCACAATTCCTTTTTTTAATTTCTTCTTATTTTTATTTAGGAAAAAAAAAACCCAAAAAAACCCAAACCCCCCCCCCCCCCCAAAAAAAAAAAAAAACAAAAAAAACCCAAAACCCCAAAACCAAACCAACCAAACAAAAAACCCACAAAAACAAACAAACAAACAACAACAAAAAACCCACAGGAAAAAGGCAAGCATTTACTGAAGTATCTAGTGCTATTGGCAAAATGACTTAAATTATTTTAGTAGATGATTTATTTGATAAATTTGTCTTTGGGAGAGTTCATCTAGTAATATACCTCTTTTTATGGTTCCAAAATACAATGTCTTGTTTCATTCTCCAGTTATGTTGTCCTTACCAGACTTGTGTATGATATGACTAGCGGTCTTTGAGTAATGAAAATTCTAATATTTATGTTTAAAAGCTTCCTCTCTCCCCCATTACTTCAAGGTCTCCCTTTTCATCTTCATTTTCTGCTTAACTTAGGTTTGTTCACCTGTCTTCTTTTCTTGCATGAAAACCTTTATTTATGGAGTTGTGAAAAGCAAGCCATATACAAAGAATGTAACAGGAAGATGAAATTGAACATAACACCCTCAGAAGTTGAGCTACATCAGCACAGTCTGAAAGCTCCCTTTAATCACCTAAAATGTGTATGTGGAAAACTCATGAATCTGGTATTTTTATGATCTCCTGCTTTGGTCAAACCAGCAATTCAGGGCAAACTTGAGATGTTTTCATTTCTGGCCTCTGGTAGCAGAAGACAGTGGAATACCTGTGAAAGTTTAGATACAATTCTTTATCAGAACTTGTAAAATCATGTAGTCCAGTTCTTGGATATGCTGCTGAAACATTTCCTTTCATGCTTAATTGAACAAAATAATGTTTTGCTGGCATTCTACAGTCCACAGTAAACTTCGATTGTAATTGTTTTTATCCCTTGCTGTTCTGTAGCCTGATGTTATCTGAAACATTTCCAGGTGTATTCATACAGCAAATTTTTTCTTAGAAATTTGAAGCTATCTTCGCAGACTGACACTATCCTAAGTTAACCTCTTTATCAGTGGTTCAGAATGGTTATTTATAGTTGTGCAGAAAAAATGTACAAGCAGAAAATGTTCTTAGAAATATGTATATAGAAATACTCCCCAGTATTCCCAATCTAGAACAGCTGTCAGTGGCATTTTCTACTACAACTTTTTAAGAAGACTGAAATGTGCAATGTTGACACTTACCGCTGACAGTGTCCTTTATGACATAATTCCCTCCATTCCTAATTTTTCTCACCTTGTAGTCGGTGTAGTAAAATGTTGAAGACTAAACACTTTAATTATATTATTGCTAGAGCAATTCCTATTTTAAAATGGGGTTTAATTAAAAATATTTTTGAGCTGTTGACCTGTAGCCAAGGTTTAAATTATCTAATTCTGTAGTAAATGTGCACATTTGAAGCAAAAATAGTTCAAACTGGACTTTTGGCATGTTTAACCAACATTGTTTCAGCCTTGGAGTAAAACTTTATATTGGCTCAACGACTATGGATTTGTTGCAATCTTTGCAGTTCAGTGAACTTTTTTTTTTCTGTGCATACATATCTCAAGTAAACTCTGTAGTTATAACAAGTGACACGTTATGGACCCTAAATCGTTGCACTGTGAAATATGCACAGAAAAAGGACAAATGAAGATATCAAGGGTCTGTTCCATTTCTCACTGAACTGTAAAATGCCACCCTTGTTGTACAGCAGATCACTGGTTCTGAGCAGGGCTCATTGACTGCTAAGTTGTGGATAGTGTTTCACTTTCTGCAACTGTTAATATCCTGGGTTATCCAGGCATAATGACCTCTCTATTTGTGACACATTGTTGAATTTTCTGGTTCTTTTAACTTATTCAGCCTTTTTTTTTTTTTTTTTTTTTTTTTTTTTTTTTTCTTTTTCTTTTTTTTTTTTTTTTTTTTCTTTTTTTTTTTTTTTTTTTTTTTTTTTCTTTTTTTTTTCTTTTTTTTTTTATTTTTTTTTTCTTTTTTTTTTTTTTTTTTTTTTCTTCCCCCCTCCTTCTTTTTCTCCATTCATTGGAAGGCTGGAAGGATTCTGAATTGAGCTGCAGCACAGAGCTGCCTTGCTGTTGATCAGCCAATTGCCGTTGAAATACATGGTGGTGGCACATCTGTAAATGAACACAAACCTAAAAACGTCAAGGAAAGGTGGTCTACATCTGCACTAACCCTTCTTTTATACAGGGTAATGCATGTGTTTTGGATAATATTGATATATCTGCAGTATAGTTTGGTTTCATTAGTTCTGATATAGTAAATAATCCATACTTCAACAATCTATATTATGTTATAGCTGACATTTGATATTAAACTGATAGGAATGAAATTCCAATTTTATAACTAGTCACTAAATTACAATTACATCTCAATACCTAGGGTATAAAATATTTTAAATGTTGATAAGGATTTGCATTTTTAAAAACTTTGATATTTCAAAGTATGGAAAGAGAGCAGGGATTATATGCAGTGTACAGCATTTGGTTTCCAGACCTAAATCCATACCTGTTTTCCCCTGAGCTTATAAGGATTTTGAAGTATAAAATTTTATCTCAGGTTTGGACCCATGCCTATCTATCCTTCTATTGGTTCCCCACCAAAAGAATAGTGTTTATTTTGTTTTTATTTGCACAGTGTATTCTGGATAGCTCCAAGTTTTCTCTGGTCCTGTAGAGAGCAAGTTGCATTTTGGAGGGCTGCTTTAGCTGCCTCCAACAAGGAATAGAGTGTTTGTGTATACCTGCAATATATCAGATGCATAAATATTTTTCTCATCTTCAGTATTGCTGGCTCTCTTTTATGTAGTGTTTTTTATGCCTTGTTCCCTCATTAAAATATGTAAAATCTTGCTGAATTTTTCTGTTGTAATAGAAGAAAATACTTGTTCTCTCTGCTTTCAGAGAACTTTGAAACCAGGACCCATATATTGAACAATATGGAGGATCTAAAATTCAGTACTGAAGGCTTTTCTCCTTGTATCAATCAACAGTTTTGGCTCGAACATTGAAATGAAATGTTCCTTTTTTTTTTTTTTTTTTTTTTTTTTTTTTTTTTTTTTTTGGTAAATTTAGGCTTATATGATGTGACAAAGTTACTTTTAAAAGATAAAAAGGAATACATTCATTTAGGTATTGATGTCATATCCTTGAAGAGCCTGAAAAAAATCCACTTTTTGAAAAAGCCACTATTTCTATGTGGCTCCAATAAAAACGCCTGCAAGTATTTACAACATCCACTCTAACTAGGCCTATGCCATCCCAGAAGAGGAAAGGGATAAGATCTGATAATAAATTAGACCTATTACCTTGTTCAGCATGACATCATTTGCTAGGATGGATGTGTTCCCGACGGCACAGCTCCAAGGGTCACTGTGCCTTTTATGCCTGGACTTTCCAGAAAAGAAATGGCTGCATGGGATAGGATGAATGTTTTACTAGACCATTGGGCACATTGATTCTCATTTTCATGGATATGTAGATCAAATTGAAATAACCTGAAGGGGCTGATGTGATACCCTGGGACCGTAAGACATGTCAAGATTGGAGGAAGTCTGTATCTTTCTGCTTCTTGGTACTCCCTGTAGAAAAATAGCATGGGGTGTCATTGAGATCTGTCACTCGCTGACACTTAGGGGGAAAAATAACCCCCACCTCAGCCAGACATTCCCTAGACGTGTCCCAGCTGAATAAGATTGTGTGCTGGACCTGGATTGTGTTTTGATTTATTTACATTTAACGCAAGTGTTATGCAAGTCAGACACGCATGATCCTGGCTGCCTGATATATCCTTAAGCAACTGTCTGCATATTGGCATGTGAAGAATTCTTTCTTGCCTGATGTAGGACACTACTTCGGAAATGTGTTCTTGTAAACACCCTGAAACTACAGGGCAAGAGCAGCTTCTATTTGAAGGCTTGATCAAACTGTGTTTATTTAAGAAACCTCTGTTCAGCTGTCGTGTTAAAAAGAAACTATACAACCACAGAAGAGAAAAATTCACAGAGAACAAAGAAATCTGGAAAACTGGAATTAAGAAAAAATAAACCAGCATAAACCAAATCCTAGTCAAAATTTGGACTTTTAAATTTGCCAGGGATTTTTAAACATTTTACTTGCATATTCTTCACTCAAGACTCAAAAAAATTGTTACATAAGTTATGTAGATCTCAGAGAAACTAGTAATATAAACTGTATTTTAAACATCAGGATCATAAATACTGCTGTATGCGTGCAGTACCTTTTCATTTCTTGAAGATGCTTTGCAGCTTAAAAATATTTAGGTAAAAATAAAGTTATCTTTATGTCATACAAATTTAGCAGGTATGTCTGTGGAAATTAAGTTTTGTGACTATGATTTTTTGTTCAGCTGATAGAGATAAAATAATTTAAAATTTATTTAATGTTGCAGAGTTTGTCGGAGTGACAGGGAGATTTCAGTTTTGTCCTACTCTCAGCAATACCTACTTGGTGTCTTCTTCTTAGCATGTCTTGTTCCCGACTTTCACATCTGGGATAAAAATCTTTTCTCTCTTTTGATATATAAAGACTGGTTGTAGTGAAGAAGTGACCAGAAGAAACTAGTCAGGGAAAACTTATTCATTTTATATAGTTTGATTCATGAGCTGATTTTCACCTTTTCTTTAACCTATAAATAAATAAAATTTGGACTGGTTTCAAGAACCTTACTAGAAAGTCTTAACATTCCGATATGCTAGACTTCCAAAGCTCTGCAATATTTTTTTGGTAAACCTTCAGAGACAGAGGCAGTTCTAAGGTTGAAAATCAGGCAAAATATTCTAGGGAAATGTATTACATTCTGACGTATTTAATGAGTATTTTGTTAACACAGATAGTGAAATAAAATGCTACGCATTATATACACATCTATATCTTTGGATTCACAAGTATTTATCTATTATGATGAGAAAATTAATGAGGCTCCATCACGCTGGTGAACAGTCACCAGTGGTGTTCCTGAGGGTTCAATCCCAGGGCCACTTCAGTTCCATGTCCTTATCAATGATCCAAATGCAGGATTTGAAATAATCACTAGCAAGTTTGCTGCTGATGCCAAACTGGGATGTGCTGTTGGATCTCTTGAGAGAAGAGACACCTGACAGAAGGATCCAGGTACGCTGGAGAATTGGAGAAAGATCCGTGTGATGGAGTTTAACAAGTCCAAATGCTGGATTCTGCATCTGACGTGGAGTAACACCTGGCACAGGTATAAATTGGGAGAGGAGAATCTGGAAAGCAGCCCTGCAGACAGGGATCTGGGGGTGCCTGTCAGCAGCAGAACAAGAGAAGCCAGCAGTGTGCCCTGGCAGCGTGGAGGGCAAGCTCCATCCTGGGGGCATCAAACCCAGCTCAGCCAGCCCAGCCCAGGAGCTGATTGTCCTGCTGAGCCCAGCCTTGGGCTCACCTCGAACGCTGTGTGCAGCTCTGGGCCCCACCAGGCTGGATGTGAAGCTCCTTGGATGCACCCAGAGAAGAGCTACAGAGCTGGTGAAAGGGTTGGAAAGGATGAGCTGTGGGAGCCGCTGAGGATTTTGGGCTCGTCTGGTTTGGAGAAAAGGAGGCTGAGTGGTGACCTCATTGCTCTCCAGAGTTTCCTGGGGAGGGGAAGAGGAGACAATGGCAATCTCCTCTCCCTGGGATCCAGTGGTGAGTAGAGATAGTTCAAAGCTTTGCTGGGATAAGTTCAGACTGGATATGAGGAGACATTTCTTTATGGAGAGGTGCTCAAATGCTGGAACTGCTTCCTAGAGAGGTAGGTGATGCCACAGGCCTGTCACAGTTTAGAGACATTTGGAAAATGCCTTTCATCATGTGCTTTAACTTTTGGGCAGCCCAGAAATGTTATGGGCATTGTAGGTAATTTCCAACAGAAGTGGTCTGTTTTAGACAGAAAAAAATGTTTTCAGAAGTCTGGTCTCTCTTTTTTTCTTAATTAATATGGTTTGGGTTGAAATGCCGTGAAAGAGTAAAGGGAAATATAATAATTTTGAACCTGATTTAAAAATTCCAATTATGTCAGCGTTACATAGAGCTGGAAAACTGTTCTTGTTGAGATAGTTTTTCTGATTTAATTTGCACTGTTATTAACATTAATTCATTTTTACTCCAGAAAGTCTTAAGGCATGACTCATTTCCCCGTTCTTTTATTCAATAGAATAAGTTGCAGAGGACTTAATTCTTCTCTTCTCTGTCTTTATTTACTAGATTAGATGCTTATTTATCATGTTAGCTTCAGAAATCAAGCGTTCTTTCCTGGTGAAGGCATACTATTTGAAGTATAAATACTGCTTTATCTGCTAATTTACTTTTGAGCTCAGGTAAATGAGCTCAAAATGGGGTTTGGAAGCAGTATAAGTATTATATTGTATTTGCATTTCCCAAGTAATGGATTTTTGTGGGGGGGTTTCTTGTATGTTTTGTGTTCCCTTTTTCAGAATGAAGCTTTCAATTAATTGCTAGCTTGATGTTGTGATGTCACTGCATTATTGTTCATGTTATTTTCATAAATATTTTCTATTTCATGAGAAAATGGAAACACACAGTGTTTTATTTAAACGTTTTAAGTTGAACAGAAACTGTTCTTAATTTTTAATGATAATTTTTTGGTTTTTTATTTTGACCTAAATGCTTTGTTTCTTGAATCGCAGTGCTTTTCTTATTTATTTTTTTCAATTATATAGCAAAAATGGGCCTTATTCTTTAATCTGTGTAGTAACCTGTGATGACAAAGGGCCAGTGCTTAGAACTGAGGCCACTCTAAAACAATCTAAAGAGTGATGGGCATCTAAAATCAGTTGTGTGCTTCTCTGCTTTTATATATCTTTGTTAACAAAAGATTAAAACACATTCTGGGATAGAAATTAAGACCATTGAGCTCAAGCTGGATATGTTATTAACACCTTCTACTAGCAGATAACAAGCACACAGTTGAAAAATTCATTTATTGAACAAATATGTCTAAACTTCAGTAAACAGTGAAATGTTCTTTGATTAGGTTTGGTTGTCCTTGCTCTTGCATAGCTGAAGAAAATAATCCTTTTAAAATAGACTGTTGATTGAAACTCAAATATTTTCCTGGAAAAAAAAATTGCTAAGAGGTTCATTTCCAGTATGTTTGGTCAGATCAAGTGTTAAATGGCACTGAAACCCCAACAATCTGAAGAAATGGTGACCATGTTCCCATTGTTTTGCCTGTTACCTGGAATTGTTCCAGAATGATCCAGATCAGTTAATAAAAATTGACAGCTACAAAATTCTTTATTTCTCTATGCACACTGATTTTTATTTATACAAAAAATATTGTAGTTTGCATGTCATGAGGAGAGAGATTTCTGAAGTTTCTGAGAGTTAATAACTATAACACTGTTTGGTTCTTGCCTGTGTCTCTTTTTATCAGGGAAAGATGGTAATGGTTAATAGCAGATTCCTTTGGAAAATGGTGTGTTTCTCCATGTATTTCACATTCACTTTATCTGTAGTGTCATGTTATTTTAAGTTGCAGCATATGTAGGCCAACAGAAGCTGACATAAAGGAAAGCAGCACAATACAAGGTAATGATATGTGACACATCCAGACTGAGAAGGAAACTCGCTTTCTTGGAGCTAATACCTACTGCTTACTGTGTTTGCCATGAACACACCCTCCTCTCTGCATGCACTCTACCCTATGCAATCAGAAAACACTTATGTGGAAATATGTAAAAAACTACAGATTTGTTTTGAAAAAGGCAGTAAAATCATCAAGTGTTTTTGAGGTGTTGACTCGTAATTCAGTCCTGATATTTTTCCTTATTCAGAAATTATTCTTATGCAGAAACAACAAATTAATCTTGATATTTTCCCTTACATTTTAGTCAAATTATTAATAAAAATATTAATATTTTATCCATATTTGTGAAAGGTCAAATTATGTGCTCTTATTCAGGTAAACCTTATGGACAACTTAAACAAAATACAAGCTGATAAAAAGTAAATTTAAAACTACAAATAAATGAAAGTATAAGTCAATTATCGATTCTCGAAAGCAAGCAAGATAATGGTGATCAAGCTCTATAACACCCTGTGACTTTTGGAGATTTTTATGTGTTTCACAATAAATTGCTGTGAAAAGAAAATATATGCTAGAATATATTTTTGACCAGAAATAAAGATTTCCAAAATACAGTGTTTACTTAAGGGTTAAACAGGCTGGGAAATGAGTTTTCTTGTCCTGGGAAGATTTGAGGCTTGTGTTGCATTTTGCACTGGGAGTTGCTTTGTTTCTTCACTTTCCTGAAGAAGAGAGATTCCCTGGAATACCTGTGGGAGTTGTGCAGTGCAAAGGAAAGGCAGATGCAAGGTCCTGTGCCAGGCAGATTGGAATTCCCAGCCCAGCTCCCATGCTGCTGGCATCCTGGCACAGGTGTGCCACACAGGGAACTGGATCTGAGTGCAAATGTGGGTAAAAACTATAATTTCACTCTGTTAATTTTAACTTGTGGTCTGCTTGCATTCATGGTGTGGCTGCCAAATGCTTTCTTCTGTCACATGAGCAGCAATGCCACAGGCCCAGGCAGAAAAGGTGAAAAGGGATGGAGAAACCACCCAGAATCAGCACTCCTGGTAAAGGAGTGTAAAGTGATTGTAGGGGAAGAATTTGTTTAAGGAAATGCAACCTCACCTCATTATTCATGCAGACTAGTCTGAAAATATACTATGAATCTGAGTTTATTTACTCAGAATTAAAATGGGCATGAAACAATGAAGCAGGAGATAAATGTCTCAGAATGTATTGTCTATACTAGCTGATAAACAGCAGGATAGACACTGCTATTGATCAGCAAAGAACGTTTTTCCTTAAGAAATAAAAGCACCCCACTGTTTATTGTATTCTTGCTATTGAAGGATTTATTTTAAAGTAAAATATAAGTGGTCCTAAATTGAAAATAGCCGCACTCGTGGGAAAAGTCTCAGAGAAGGCTCAAGAAAAGGTTATATAAGTGAAGCTAAACTGTTTGAATTTTCCAGTAAAAATCAAGATCAAAACAACTAAATATTTTAATATTACTGAGTAGTCTTAAGATACAAGAAAAAAAAGTCTTCTCAGAACTCAAAGTTTTGGTATTTTGCTTTCCACTTGAGCTTAGAAGCTTCACTGAATCTCTGGGCTGCCCATTCAGAATTTGCTTTGGAAAATATGCCCAAGTGTTTAACTACTGTAGTAGTACCTGCTTTATTAATGAAATTACTTATGTTTATTCACTAATGAGTGATGAAACAGAAAAATGTGACTTTTCTTGTACTTGTTGTACATTTCATTCTGTGGCCGCAAGGTTTTAATAGATTATTGATTTCAATTTGTTAAACTGTTACCTGTCCTTTTCATAGCTTCTAGTCTTGGTCTAATTTAGTCTACCTAATATCTATATATTTTCTGTTAAAAAATGTGCAGGTGTAGGTGCTCACAGAACCTTAAATTTAAATTTCCATCATAAATAAAAAAATATTTTCTGTAAGTAAAAGTAAGTAAGTACGGGTTCTGCCCATTTCATCATGAGGGCAGTGGAGTGAGTACTGCTTGAGTTGAAGTAGCACCTGAGAAAATGCCATGGTGCCTTTTCATGGACTGAGCTAAAGAAATAACATTGAACACATTTCCATGGTACAAAATCTGGATTTTACAAGGCTAAGCAGATGAGATATTAATGACTCAAATTCAACAGATCATAATTTGTGAATGTCTGTCTTTTTTTTATTTGGGACATTTTGCCACATAAGCAAGGATCAAAAGAGCAATAATAGGCAAATTGATTTAATTGAGGAATTAAACTAGTAAAAGTTACTCAAGTTTCAAAGCCATCAGGAAAGCTTTTTCTGTACATGATGTGTTTTGATTTCAGAATATGCCATTTTAAAGTCTTTTAATGGACTACACGGAAATGTACCAAAATGTCACCTATAACTAATTAAATATCACCAAAAGACAGGCATACAAAATTTCACTTCTTTGTATCTATAAGAATTTTCATTTTGAGAGCTGTTGGTCTTTATTCTTAAACGGATATATACAAAATCCAAATATTTTTGGTTTTTCATTTTATTACATATAGGAAGGTCATTATTTAACCCTGAAAACTTTGTGAAACACCCAGTTCTGTCCATGCAGGAGCTCCTGTGACATTGGTACATCAACAGCCACTTTTCCCATTGTTCCCTGGTGTTTAGACTGTTGTGATTCTGCTGATGCAGCTGATGTTTTTCTTCATTATTCCTCTGCCTTTGTCCTTTCCTACAGGCTTACCCTGAGTTTGTCCTGACCTACCTAGAGGAGCTAAATGAAAGAGAGGAGGTGACCCAGACAGAAAACTGTATTCACCATGGGGCCTGGTCTGCAGCTCATCAGGAGATAGACAGCGGCTCAGCAGAAGAGGTCACAGTATTAAGCCAGAGGCAGGTCAGAGACAGTCCTTTCAAAAACACATTTTGAAAAGAGAACTATCAGTGTGGAAGTCATCTTATTTCCTTTAAAAAATAACCTATTTGATTTCTTAATTTAATAAGGTATTTATATATTAAGCAAATAGTAGTTATATGTGGGATTATAGAGGAATAAAAAATTAAGTACATTTGTGTCTCAGAACAGTTCATGCTTATAGCCCATGTAGGACGAATTTTTGAAATTTCTGATTTTCTATATGGAAAAACTCAAGGAAGGAAGAGAAACAAAAATCCCACTAAACCACTAGATCTGTGCTTCTTGATGCATCTTGACATAGCTATTTGTATTTCTGACATTTTCTGCTAATCAACAGCCTTGCATGAAAAAGTAGACACACATTATTTTAATTAGCGATATATAAATTACATGGTTGTACTTTCATCTCTTAGGTTCTGCAAAAAAATGTCAGCAACCCCAGTCAGAAACAACTTTCAGGACCTTTGGACGCCCATTTAATGCCTGCAGATCCCCTGGGGGAGACTACACAGCTGACAGTGGCACTGGTGAGGAAACTAGAAGAGAAACATCCTAAGGCCTCAGCTCAAAGGTAAGCCACTGACAGAACTGATATTTATTGTTCAATGACATTAGATGTTTTCCTTCAGTTTCATGTAAGATTGATTTCCTGGATATTATTGAAATATCTCAGAAACCCTCTGGCTGATAAGCAAACAGGGATTTTGACCAAAATTAATGAAAAGGGGTGACATTTATGTGCTTCTTTTTTATTATTATTATTATTTTGAAGATTGATGTGGATGATGTTTGGTAGTAATTGCAAGTTTACTTTTACATTTTTTATCTTCAAACCTCAGATTGTGCAAATTACATAAAGAAATAGGACTTGTATCAACATTGTGATGTATTTTGTGGCACAAAACTTAAATTTAAATGGTAAAGGTTTTGTTAGAAACCTGAAAGTCATGCTGAGCCAAAATACTAAGTGACAGTCACTTTCAATGTAGGACTGGATTTTAATTTCAATAAAAGATGAAGACTAGTGTTCTTAATTGCTTCTACTTGCAGCAGGCAGAAAACTTGATCTTTCTTTAGACAACCAAAACTGTCTTTTACAAATGGCATTTGGCTAGTTATCTTTGAGTTTTTTGGTGTTTTTAGAGCAAAACATATTAAAAATGGAGCTCCCGTTCAGATGAAAGACCACAAGACACCACTTGCTATGAGGAATAAAGTTGAACTTCTAAAGTTGTTGTTACTACTGGCAGTAAGTTAATGACAGGGATTTGTAGATGATTCAAGTAACAAGAAGGTTTGGTTCATCTAAGTTACTGCAACTCTTCCCTTGGAAGAATTCCCCTTGGAGGACCCATAGATTGGCTCCTCTGCTCCTCCTTCAAGGACTACGATTTCAGGTGTTTCCTTAATAATATTATTTTCCAAATATTGAGTCTTTTTGTATCCAAAATGTTTTTCAAAGTGTGCCTGAAGACTGTGACATGATTGAGGTATTTGAAAGTGTTGGCTGCCAGTACCTTTTGGGGAGCTGCAAAGGTAGATGTAGCTTACCTGTATTTTGGGTAGTATTATTTTTATTTGGTGAATCAAGTAACTGTAAAGCTTTGTTAAAAATAAATTATTAAACTACTAGTGAATAATCTTGTATGTTTAAAATGTAAACTGAATTTGCTAATGTTGACTATATTGACTCTTTCAAAAGATGCCATCTGCAAGGTAATGTAAGGATTTATCCACCATAATTTGCTCCTCTGTGCTTGGAGTAAGGATTTTTGTGCTTTAAATATGTAATGTGATGTCAGGGTAACTAAAAGCTATTTAACTTCTCTTAAGTACAATGGAATAAAGGAATTTTTAACTAAATGTCTATGCTTTTAGCCTCAGATAACAGGATATAATATTAAGCTAAAAATCTCATCTTGCAGAACAAACATACTTGATTTAGAAAAGCTCTCTGCAGTCAAGATCTTCCAAAAGCAGACTTCTGCAGCCTGGAGCATTTTCTTGAACTTGAATTAGATATAGAAAAATAGATTTTAATACCAAAATAACATTATTTTGTTGTCAGAAGTATTTGGCATTAAATACCAATTATGATTATTCAAAACTTCTGCAATTACCACTGTTATGGGAGGTACTAAGTGATTTAAACTCTCTTTACTGCAATTTTCCAGTAGACTGCGATAAGTATTTATTTATTCTGTTAAACAGCTGCCACATCCCACTCTGTAGTTTGCAGAATCCTTTCAGTGGCTGAAAGGTGATGTACGATTAGGAGACAGGATTATATCTCCTGTGATTTGAAAAGCTCTTCAATTTCCAAATAGCAAAAAAAATTCTGCCTTCCTTTACAAAATAAGGTGAAAATCTGCCATAAGCACAAATGAGGTATGAACTGTGTGTTAGAGGAAAATATATCTGTGTTCAGAACTGTTACAGCTGCATGAGTTGATAAAGTGAAGATTATGGTCACTGTTCCTCCAAAGTTGAACTGGTTCTTGTGAAACTCTTTTGGTCAATGGCCCTGCTCAACAGGTTTGTAGATTCTTGTAAAACTCTGGTTTACTGTGAGGGAGGAAGGGAGACTCAGCTGCCCAGACACAGGTGTTTAGAGCAATTTTGAGGTGTTAAATGGGGTATCACTAGGCATCCAGCTGCTTTGGAGTGCTGCAAGTCTCCTGCCAGCACTGTGATGGATTTGCGAGAATGAAGCAGATCCTTTGGTACACTGAAAATCTCAAATACCAGCCAGTGTCCCCATTTTAGCTATTGAGTCCTACCCTAAATGTTTCTCAACTTTGTTTCATAGGAATATGCATTTCAGAGGTGTCATTCTTAGTGTTTGGTTTGGTTTCTGAGGAACAGCACTCTTTCACAGTGAGCCACAACAGCCAAAGGAAATATTTTTCTATAAGATGAGATAGGGAGAGCACTATAATAGGGTTAAGTTTAAAACAATATAGTTAATTAGATTGCAAGGCTGTCCATTTGCATAATTTTCATACTTTCATACTTTCTTTCCCTTATTTATTTTTGCTGGTTGAAGGCTGCACTCAGTTCCTTTCTTACCTGCAAAGTGTTCAGCAAGATGCACATTATCCTGTGATATGTGTAAAGATAACAATGAAATGAACTTGCTTTGTTTTGGTGTTTTGTTTTTTGGTGGGTTTTTTGGTTTTGTTTTGCTTTGTTTTTGTGTGTGTGTGTTTTATCTTAGTGGTCTTAGCAAATTCTTAGTCTCTGTGCAGAAATCTTATTAAGTGTTCTTTCCAAAGTTGTTTATTTAATGCATCTCACACTTTTAACACTTTGCACACTGCATGATGACTATAAGACAGAAAAACATGAGCTTCATCTCTGATTAACCTGACTGAATCCCTGAGTTGCCACGTGCAACTTATCCTTTCCAGCAAATACCATTGAGGAAAAAGTGACAAATCCCAACCAGACCAGAACCCAACACAAGGTAGTTGCTAGACCTGGAGGATCCAAGATGCTGAGAAGACTTGGCTTTCAGGATAAGGTTGGGTAGAGCATTGAGCTGTGTGACTGTGATTTATGTACTTCCCTCAGAGCACAAGTACTAATGGCTTAACTAACTAACGACCTCTGGTTTCCTCACCATCCTTATTCTCATTCCCGCTGTTTGTGTGTGGGAAATGCAAATCCTTTGCCTCCTTTCACTTAAAAATAGTTTGGAATGGAAGCTTTTATAAAAAATTACGTATTATTATCTTTGCCGGGTCAAGATAATAACTTAATGATGGAGGCATTGTGGAAATGTAATCCCTGTAACTTCTGGAAGTGTTTTTAATTACTTCTCTCATTATTGTGATTTTACGTGTTGGGCCCAATGAGGAAAGTAAGAAAGTGCTCTTGCATCAGCTACAACAGATTTGTGCTGTCCTAGTGTTGGAGTCCAGGGCATTCCTTTGGTTGCCCTGGAAGGTCAGGGACCTGGGCAGGGGGGTCTGGGACCCCAGCCCAGAGCTCAGAGAGACACTGGCTTTGATTTCAGTCCATGGGAAAACTTCCTACACTGAGAGAAGGTTTACAGGCCACAAGAATGTGAGAAATAGTAGTTTAGCTTATCACAGAATGAGAAAATAGTAGTTTTAGGTTCCTAGCATTGAAGTGAATGGGGGCAAGATGGAGAATCTGGGGCGTTGTCTCCTTCTTCTTCTCCTTCTTCTTCCCTCACTCCATTGCTGCAGTGACGTTGGCACAAAGTAGTTAGTGAGGACTGGGTCAAAGTAAAGATGACCTTTTTAGTAATAGTGATAGACATTGGTAAGAAATAGTAAATAAGAAATATGTAGTAATTAGTATAAAAGATAAGGACAGCCCAGCTCGGGGGGAGACGTGAGGAATCCATGCAGCTGCGAACATCTTGTCGGACTCTGAGAAAATTGTAAGATAAGAAACAATAAACGAAGTATGCAACCTTGAAAAATCTAAACCTGAGAACTCCGTCTCTTCCTTCGGCTCGGCTCGGAGCTGTGCAGGGGAGCAAAGACCCTGAAACCACCTCAATGTTGGGGTAAGCCCCCGACATCCTAGCAGTATGTTTGGGAATCGTTCCTTTAAAAAGTACAGGTCACCTTTCTAAAATTAATTATCAGTTTTAATGCAGTTTTGGTTTCAGGCCTTAGTGGATCACTTTGTTTCTATAAGTAAGCTTGGTTTCACAAGTTTCTGGATACTTGGTCTCCAACCCAGACCTGCACTTAAATATGCTCCAAGTTCAGTACAGGTTAGGTACAAACACTCTTGGATCTGAGTCAGAATGTTTATGACCTTGTCATATTAACTACTAAGACAGATCCATCTGGGACACTTGGTTTCATTTTAATTTTTCTGAAACATTTGGACAAATTCAGTTGTTACATTTTTCTAAGATTTGTCAGTGTAGGGAAAATGGCTAAGGAATAGCCCCAAGGAAATGGAAACGTTCTCCCACTTCCATTGTTGCAGCTAAGCAAATGCTTGACCTTGATTCTTGATACTCTGTTCATTCATTTTAAACTCCACATGGGCAAAATATCGATAAAAGTCATGATCTGTCTGTATTATAAGTTGGCTACTCCATGAAGACAGATAAGAATGTATTAGAAGCACTAATTTATTACTGGAGTATTTAAAAAATCTATACACATTCCACCAAAAAAAAAAAAAAAAAAAAAAAAGAGACCATGCTTTAGACTGCATTTTCTGTATTTTAGAAGTCTGCGTTCATCTTAAGTAACCTTTCAGATTTCTATTTGAGGAAAGACCTCTCAGAAAAACATCTTTTTACTGAGTTGCAATGATTTTTCATGATGTATCTGCCATGTAAGTGTTCTAAAGGTTAAAATTTCGAATTGGTGACAAATTGGCTTTCATTAGCTGCTTTAGTCACATCTTGACAAAATTATTCTAATAGCTGTATCTGCTGCAGTTACAAATCCAGTTCCCCGCTTGTCACCGAGAGGAAATGTCATCTATCCGTCTGAAAATGAAGGTATATTAAACATCACATTCCCATTTGCAGGAAGCATTTGCAGATATCTGTTTACATTAGTTTACTAATTTGAGGGGCTTACCTTTATTTAACTGGCATCAGAACTGGGGGGCTGAGGGGGTGTGGGGAAGTTTGCAGCAGCCGACAAAGCATGGTGACCCAGCTTGTCACCCAGTGACCTGTGAGAAGGAAATAATGAACTGTGAGTAGCTGTCATCCTAACTGCTTCTGACAGTTTGGCTATGGGCACATCTGTGTTAGTTGCATGGAAAGGCCTTTGTTGTTTTCCCACTAGTGACTTTCCAGACCGCTGTGGGCTTTGCTGGCTGCCCTGCTCCTACACTTCCCCTCCTTTTTCTGTGGTAACAGCAGCTGCCACTGATAGAGCTGACATTTCTTTTAATGATTTACTTGGCATTTATATCATTAAAGGCAAGAAATTAAACGAAAGTACAGCAGTCGGTTATTGCAAATGAAAATATTCTCTAAATCCACGTTGCCGTTGTTCATATAAACGTTCTGTCTTACCTGCACAACTTGCAGCAGTGTTCAGTGGCTGTCGACACCTCTCCATCCCAATGTTTTGCTTAAATGTTTTGAGTGGAATGTTGAGTTTTATGGTAATAACGTTTTAAATAATCCAGTATACAATGAAACTAGGCAGCTTTTCATGGCTAAATGATATATTGCAAAATAAACAGCAACCTTGCCCATTTATTTACTGTTAAAGGTAACAATTACTATTGCAGATTGACCAAAAGCTGCATGTCTTTCCTGGTACAGCAGTGCTAAATCTTGGGTAACTTTGCTCACATTATGAACATTTCAGGTTAAATAAAGGCATCCCTGCTCTCATAATAGGGTTCTTACCTGATTTGTGAATGATGATTTTTAAAAACCAATGTGAAATCATGACTTTTGAAAAATTAATGACTAAAAAATTGCTTAAAAAGTGTAAAGCTGTTTTGAGAAAGTGTAAGTTTTTTGCATGGTTGCTATACCCTAGTGCTTTTAAGTTGTAATATGCTTGGAGTAAGTTGGTACAAATTACTTTGCAAGAATTGAATATTCAGGACTGCCCTCGCTAGGCTGAAAGAACATTGTGCTGGAAGTGAAATCTTTTTAGTACTAATTGTTTTACTGCTGCAGGTTTGGGGGGGTGGTTATGTTGTCTTTTTGTATTTACACCTTTTTTCTTATTCTCTTTATCTGATTCACACCCCCAGTTCAAGCTGTCCTCGACAGTGTTCACATGCAAGGAAAATGAAACTTATATTTTACCTCTGAGGACACAGATTTCTGAATTGGTTCCTTTGGGGGCTGTGTACAACCTGCTCTAGAATACAGGTCACAATCTCTTGTCTAATTATGAGGTGATGGAGCCATTTGATTCACACAACAATGGGCCCTGTTGATCCATTTTTGCTTCTCACTGGTGCAATCCTGTGCCCTTTCCTACTTAAAAGTGGTGCAAAGGCTTTTGGTGATCAGGAGGTGTGCAAACACAGCACAATTGTCTAGTAATACATCACATACAAATCAGGGGAGCATCGCAGGTGCCTTCCAGCTTGGGGCATTTCTCTGTAGTGTGCAAGAAAATTCATCAGCCCCACAGCTCTGCACGAAGCTGTTCAGCTCGACAAACATTTGTGAGAGTAAGGTGAATGCATTGTCAAAATCTGAAATGATACAATATTATTTCTGGTGAAAGTAAATGAGAATTCTGGCACCAAAAGCTTTTTTTCAACCTCACCGAAATGTTATTTTCTCTTAAGAGGAGTCAATGCCACAGATGCTTGTTGAAGCCATGGAGCTGCAGAGAAACATCCATCAGATCTTAGAACTTGCTTACTGTTAGCAGAGAAATTGCCCTGCTATCATATCTATTTACATGTATCTGTATGCATTTAAGACAGCTAAAGGCATTAATTTTTGTACCGAAGTGCAATTCAAAAAATAATAATGATGTATTAACATATTTTTTTCATTTTGAAAAGTTGCAGAGATGGTGGGCCTCAACTTTTACACATTTTGACAGTTTCATTTGGAAACTCTATCCCATTCTTTCAGAGATTTTTAATATTCATTTGAGTTGCAGGTCCAATGGACTTAGGGAAACAAAAAAACCCATTTTAATAAAATTTCTTTATATGAATTAAGATTGTTATATAAATAATGCACGTGAAGGGAAAATGAAACTTTTATTTGCTGGTTGGACACTCACTCATATAAACTTAGCCTTTTGCTATCATTGTCTTAATGGAGCAATCACAATTATCCACCAGTTAAAAAATATCAGCTGTTGGAAAAGTGCAACAACTGCCTCTTTGATCTGTCAGTCTTGAAGGATAAAAAGATAATGAAAATTTTCAAAGAAAAATTTACAAATTTTTTCACAACAATTTGGCACATTTTTACATTTTGTACAAATTATTTTTTTTAATACAAAATACTAACTTAAAACATTTCCCATATTAAAATATATATATATATGATATAATCTGAGGTACTATATAATTCCAAAAATGTCACAAGGTGAAATGTCTTTCAATAGCAGATTTTAATATTTTTATAGGATTTAATTCCTCCACAGAAAAGTGTGTAAGTCTACATGAATTAAATATGACTTGATTAAATAGCAGTCCAATTTTTTAACCTCCAAATATTTTTCAACCTTCAAACAATTTTTCATCATTGTTCTGCACAAAGTCCAATCATGTTCACAATTACTAGTTCAGAGGTACTTTCCTTACACAGTATGAAATACTCTATATTTTTCTTTCAAATTATCTTCAAATAGGCAAATTCTTTTCAGGTAAATTGTACTTGAAAACTTAGACCTATCTTCATCCAGGTTCATCTATTTATCAAGTGTTCATTATCAGCTGATAATAAAAACAAACTGAATGAGCTGATGACCTTGAATAAGGAGACCACAGCAGGCACTGAGTCACTGGAAACAGGACTATGGTTAACAAAGGTTGCTGCTTTTTTAATGCTTAACGTGTTGGAATAGGAGACAGATGGAAAAAAAAAAAGAAAAGGCGGGGTTCCTAGTCAGGTATAAAGCAAGGCACTGCTGAATTCTTACTGATCTGTCAGGATTGAAAGGGATGTACTATTTTTGCCATGGTGACTGTGGAAGAGAATTATGCTCACAAGCAATCTTCCCCAGACTCTTGTCTGAGGTTAGTTGCATCCTCAATATGATCAAATAGATATTAAAATATAAATACTGGGTTGTATCCCCTCAGCTCGTGCCAGTCAGGTTTCAGGACTGGGGTTTCTGCCCTCACCTGGTTCTGGGATTTGTGACACTTCATTTCCCAGTAACGACAACACCAAGTTATTTACTTGCATTCAAAGGGACTCTTTTCTTTTCAAATGAAAACATTTCAAAAACAACAAAAACTCACTCTTGTATAGAGAGGATGTGGAAAATACTGAAGGGATTTAATTATGAAAAAGGATGAGATGTATAGAATACAAAATAGGTAAATAGTAATTAAATTTAAGAATAGTGCGCAAACACTCTCCTGAGGGGTTTTTTGCAAGTTTCTGTTTGTTTGTGAACTGTTTTTTGGATCTGTGTATTTTGGGGTGTTTTCTGTGTGTTTGAGCTTGTATTTTTTTCCAAACAAGATTTTGTTTCTGGGTAAAGTGATACAAGAGAGAAAGAGAAGTGTTTTTATTCTTAGCTTATATATTGAAGTAATCATATCTCATTATCCAGATATGATTTAATGTATGAAGGTAAAATATGAGAATTTATCTTAGATTACAGAGAAAAGTAGTTATTAACTTGAACAATAGTTATATCATAGTTTAGCAAGTTATTCTTGCTAAATATATATATATATGGAAGTGACAGTGAAACTCTGCAGAACTGGGCTGAATTTCTTTTGAGATAAAGCTTTTAAATGCAACAGATGGGATGGGGTTGGTTTTGGTTTTTTGGTGGGTGTTTTCTTTCTTTTTTTGATGGTATGTGAAAACTCTGAGACTTAAAAATGAAAAAAGGTTAGAAAATATGTCAGTGACTGAAATGGAGAGAATCTGATAGGTTTATTATGCAGTATGTGACAAAAGAATTTTATAAGAAGGCTTCATATCAGCAATACTCATGTCAGCGAAAAGTCTTGGGATATTAAAATTGAGAAATGCTGTTTTTACTCACTTATGTAGTTACATTGAGCATAACCCCCACAAACACCCTGACAAAGATAAAACTGACAAATGTGCAACCAATCTTCCCACTCCAAAAGACAAGAAAATTAGTTCTGTGCTGTTGGAGCACAACTCTAGGCTTCTGCAACAATAATAGAGATTAATTTGTTATTGTGTAATTTGTGATTGCCCCTTGTTCCTCCAGCCATCTGTAGATGATGGAAAAGGGTGTGAATGGCAAGAAACAGGGAGGTGAGCAGGGAGGGAAACTAAAGGCAGGCTGAGGTCTCCCTCCTTGCCATGTGTGATCTATGTTTCCCCAGTCATATTCTTAAAATGACAGAAATTAGAGGAGAAAGGTGTAACAGTCATAGTAAAACTATTTTTAAAAGCACAGGACTGTTTTCTACAGTTATCTTCTATATTACCTAATTCCTTTTCAAAGGACTGAAGGAATGAGACTTCTATCACTTCCCTTGGGGGTGTCTTTTCTGCAGTGTAATAGTCATCTTCTCTCTTAGGAATATTTTTTCTGACATTCAGCCAAAAAATATTGTCTGCTCAATTTACTCCCATCACTCCCTTTGTACTACACAGGTTTGCACCTTTCCAATATTTTTTGGGAATTTATCCCACTCAATGCAGTGGGAGAGCTTAGTTTAGTTGTATGTGGTTATTTTGCAAACCTGTTTAATGAGGTATACCTCTATCTATATTACTTGCATTACCTTGGCTCACCTAATTTCCAAAGGAATCTTGTATTTCACGCCAAGGGTGCTTTTTTAATTAAGCTTATCTCATGTTTCCAAACACCCTTGGAACATGTAGGATGCAAAATTCAGTACTCTGAAGTGGGGTCAACACTCATGAATAGCTTTAAAGGAGTTTTCCATAGGACAATATGGGATCTTAAACATTTGTATGATATACAAAGCGAATGGTAAATGGTAAGGACTGGTAAATAATTATACAACCTCCTAATAAAAACAGTGCAGGTCTTTTTAATAGGCCTGGGCCAATATTGTATTGTTGCAATGTGACTCAATAACATCTTTAGATTAACTGGATTTTTTTCTGTTAACATCAGGCCTTAGCACCTCTCATTTTTCTGACCATGACCTCCTATGAGAGAACTGTACCTACGAGGAGAGTATTCCTAGCGTGAACACATTTATTACAACTCAAGGTTTACAACTTAAGGTTTGTATCGACATAATAGTACTTTTTTTTATTAGTCTCCACTATCAAGGAAGAAGTAAACTGATGAAAGCCGAATTTCTGCTTTAATTTCAATGCCGGTGTGTCTATCACAGTATTGCACATAACATTTTTCCACACAAAACCACACAGAAATTATAAAGTTAGTGGGTAGATTTCTTTCTTTTTTAATAACTTTACTTTCTGATCTTTAAGAATTTGCCGCAGCTACATGAAATGAAGCTAAGAATAAAAATGTGAGTTTCTTTCTCTTCTGTAAAATAATATCAAGTTTTCCCAACTTTAGGAATTTCAACATTTCTTTGATGTTGTTGTTGACTAATATCATTACAGTTGTTTATAAATGTATTAAAGTTAAACTGTGCTTTCAGATGCACTTTTATTTGGTTGCTAGAATATGGAATTTTATTTAAAATTTTGTCTTTCAGCTTAGTATTATGAGCTTCAAAATAATGCTAGTTGTTTGCTTTCAGATAAATGTTAGTTTAGTGATCTCTGTTTTTTATCATTTTCATCCCACTTTGAAAATGGTTAATTTATTTGCTTACCAGCAGAAACACTTGGCAGTAATAACTGTCTGCCAGCATGAAAATGGTAAGTTAAAAATTTTAAAATGGGACAACTGAGACTCCATTCGAATCTGTTTCCAAAAAAAAGCATATAATTTTTTTACTTGGTTATATATTTTAATTTTTATTAGTGAAAGCCACATCAATTTAAATAATATCGAGGTTTTATTGTCTCTTTATACTAATATGAATTGATAATGAAACTGAAAATACAAGTATTTTTTTTTGTCAGACCTCCATAAATATTGAAGACAGTAAAAAGAAATTGTTAGCTAAATAAGAAAGCTATCAGAAGTTTAGCTCTCTTTTTGAACTCTGTGGCAGTCATTTTTAAAACACATTTTTCGCAGTGGAGCTTTTATTCCTTTTTCATTTGACTTTGCCAGTAGGGACCTCTGCTCAGTGTTTCATCCAAAGAAGACACCTTTGACAGTGTGGTTGCTCTTCCCCTACAAGCACTGTGCCTCTGTGTCATCACTGAATTAGATCCTAAGTTTTTATGTTGTCCTTCAACCCCTGACCTCCTGGCCCGGAGGCAAGAATATTACCAGCACAGCTATGCTGGGGCAGAAAGCAGAGCGCACGCAAAGATGAAACAGTCTGGAACCAGCAAAATCTAACCAGTTCTCTGTATTTTCGTCTGGGAAAAAAAAAAGAAAAAAAATGAAAAAAAAAAGCAAACCCCTCTTTCTTTTCTCTCAAAGCTCGAGTCTGACTTTAGGCAGCTTCGGCTTGTTCACTGACCCAGGAACAACTACCATCATCCTATTAGTACCCTGAATGTGAGATAACCGTACCATGACAATGTCGTGAACTACAGTGTATACATATGTTTTGAGGCAGATGAAGATAATGTGTTTGGATTTTTGAGGGGGTGGTGGTGGTGGTGCCTCTTCATGGTGATAATTATGATTATTCCAGTCCATTAAAAAGAATTCTTAAAAAACGTTTTGCTTAATGCATAATGAACCTACAAGGGAAATAACTCAAAGGAATATAGCAGTTGTGTGTGTTGAAACATATATATTTCAATTTGCTTCATATTGTTGAAATGAAACATTACAAGGATTTATTAGCATTAGAAATTTAAAAACCCACTGTGATTTTGTTCAAAAATTGTAATCCTTAAGTAGCTGTGGCATTATATGTCAGGTTATTCCACAGGTTAATTAGGCACTTGTTCCTTTCTTTGTTCTGAAACCTGTACCAGCTTGCTCCATCTGATAAGCTGCTACTTCCTAAATTGAAATACACAGTGAACAGCCAGGCAGTCATCTCTTAGTCTCTTCTCCATGCTCATCTGCTGCCATCATACTCCCTGCTTTTCTATTCCACACTGAAGAATTATATTCTACTCAGTTTCTTAAGAAAGCACTGCACACTGTGCAAGAGACATTGGTTGTGTCTCTTTATATTTTCTTCTAGTTTTCCTCTACATTCTTTTCTATATTGCAAGAAGCAAAACTGCTTCTGGTCATGGATTTAACAGTAGCATAGGGGTGTTTTCATTTTTGTTCAATGTTTCTTTTTCAAAAGTGTCCAAACTGTGGTCTGGTGTCCTGGCACTGGTCCACTGTGCCGATGAGACATCCATGGGACCTTCTTTTATTGCAATATCTGGTTCTTCAGCAGGGAACTGGAGTTAAATAATTACAAAAGCTGTAGAAAACACAGTAATGTGTTGTAAAGAAGCATAAGCCTCAGCAAAGAACAAAGAACATATTTTGGGGTTGTTTTTCCCATTTATGTATGAAGATTTGTTCTATAGGCATAAAGTTTGGTAAACACTGCGGAAGAAGTGTTTTTGCACCATCAAGCTAAACTGAAACTGATGTCTGTGATGTGCAGAAGGGTGCAATGGAAGCCAGGAGACGGGGTAGTAGGAGACATTGCAGAAGGCACTCCTTTCTGTTTTATGCCTCTCAAAGGGACTGCTGCAATGCTGGGTTTTGAAAATACTCTACTTGCTTCAGCAATAGCATTAAAACAATTGAATTGGGTAGGGTGTTGCTGAGTAAACAAACCAATGCCACATCCATTGCATTCAGTGATATGCTGACAGATGTCAGCAGTGTTAGACGTGCCACCCTACCAAATTGAGCAGCAATTGATTTTCTTTCACTGGCACACGGACATGGTTGTGAAGAATTCGAAGGATTGTATTGTATGAACTTGTCTAACCATTCTGAATTCATCCACAAAAGCATACAAAAGCTAGAAGATTCAACGTCTCAAATCAAAAGAGACAATGGATCATGGTTAGATGATTTGTTTGAAGGATAGAGCTTTGCACCTTTAGTTAATGGAACTTTGCAAAATAAGTTTATATGTATTGATTTTTATAATAGTAATATTAGTGGTAGTGCCTCGTGTACTTCAGTGTGTGTGGCGGAGGACAGATAAAACTGTCAAAGAAGCTTTTATCATCCAAAAGAGAGATGAGAAATAGAATTACAGAGAATTCTCAGAACCTCACAGAGAGGTCACAGGCTCTTGTGCAGTTATCTGCTGACCCAGAGATAGTGTACGCAAATGTAGACATGGATAAACACTTTGGTTCAAGACCTAGGAACAGGCAAGACTTATCAAAATAAGAAATAGAAATCACTGCAAGATTTGACTTACGTCCTTAGAGCAGACCAGATTTTTTTACAGTATTAGAACTGCTGTAGTTCAAAATAAAAACACTTAAAGCAAACAGAAAAGATGCCTTAAAAACACAAAATATATATTAAGTAGGGTAATGAAAGGTTTTAAAGTTTAACAAAATAACTTAATGTAGAAAACTTGTAACACTGTTTTGTTAGATGAGAAAAGACGTACAATAGTAAAACTATGCAACACACTGTAGTTAATAATTGACAAAGATATCAAAAGAAGGGGTTTTTTAGTTGTGCTGAGAGGATGAATGGTGGGAACTGAAAAAGCAGAGATTTTTCACAGTGTTGCAATAAGCTGACATAAACAGAGGTTTGAGACAGACCCAATATAGAGATTAATTTTCACAAGAAAAGTAATGATTACTAGCTGGGTTATGTAATTTCAATGCTGAGTTTCATCAATTTTTTTAATTAAGGCATTTATCAGGTAATTTACTAAGCAGTGCTAAAAATTAGATACAAAAGAACACCTTAACCAGCAAAGAAGAAATGTTTCTCTTCATATATATTTACATAATAAAGATCAGAACAAGGTAATTATTTGAGGAAGAAAAGAAATACGTTTGGTGCTCTTGTTTTTTGGTGTTTTTTTTGTACTTAAATACATGAATTTGCAGTAAGTAGCAAATTGTATTGTAATTTCAAATTCTTACTAATTTCTTACATTGACTTCTGAGAAGATATTCCTTTCACATTTTGCTAAAATGTCCTTTCTAAAGGACTTCACAGATGTGTTTTAGAAAAGATCAAATATGTTCAAAAAACTTAGTTAGGGTTTGAATAAATGTAACACTTCTACGTGTCCTTAAAATGAAACTGGTCTTTAGGATTATCTCTACTCAAGATAATGGAAAAAGCATCTAATATTTAAGTGAGTTTTTTTTATTTGTTTTTTTTATTTAAAGAGCTTCTGTATTTTCCTCTGTAGTATTTTCTTCATTCAGAGAGGTAATTTCCTACAATGCCTTTTCCTACAATTCCTTACATAGATTCTGCCCAGCTAGTTTGAGTGAAAATTCTATGTATCCTATAATCTTATTTAAAATGTTGATGGAAATTATTTGCTCAGCTGTTATGACCTTTATCCTTATGAAATGTATAGTGTCTAAATGATTAATCTGAAGGCACATCCATTCTGCATATTTTCTGCTGTACATTGTAGCAGTAGAAATGGCCAAAGAGATATGAACATTCCTCTGCGAATCAGAATTTTTAATGTAGATAGATAACATTGTAAGTAGACAATGTAAGAATACTTTTTCATCCATTTAATCCTTTTTTTTTCCCCCTGGGGGGGTGGGGGGGGGGGGGGGGCGGAATCTAGTTCCTTACTGCTTTTTCCTTAAGAACTCGGTAACACCTTGTTCCTGTCAAGCTTATTTGGAAATAATGTGTAGTAAACATATATGGATATTATTTTTGTGCCTAACAGAAAAATGAAATAAATGAGAAGGGAAATTACCTAGGAAATGCTCCATGTACATTTTGTTCCAGTGTGGTCAGGATTTAATGGCAACTTCATGAAAATAATAGCAAAAATAAGTTGGATTCTAGGATAATCCTTTTATTACTATTGCAATCTGAAAAATCTTGGGAAATCTACTGTTGATCTGTGGGCTTTACCTTGCAAGATTCTCAGCACAGTTTTTTCCAAACATAGTGAAACCTTTGTACATCTGGCTAAGCAAAAAGTACTTTTTTTTTTTTTTTTTTTTTTTTTAAAGAAAAGAGACTTTGTTTGACAATACCCATTTGCTCAGCATCAAGCACTCTGTGTAGGATTTTCTCTGATCTGTCAGGGTACAGAACTGCAGTGGAGGAGGCTCAAAATACAGGGAACTTGGAAGTGAAGAGAGTGGTGCTCAGATGTGATAACTCTCCCCTCCACTTGCTTTTGCAAAGGCACCTTTTTCTGACTAATTTATAAGGCAGAGGAGCCCCAGGTTACTAATTCTGTTGTATGACTAATGTGCCTTTTCTTTATGGCATGGCAGAAGTCCTGGACCACTCTTCTGCATATTAAATACTTTCATCTTTGACAATTAGGCAAGTTTTCATTCATTCATGGGTGTTTGGTGGATTTAACTCTCTGTTTGTTGCACTGTCAGAATGCCTGCTGTAGGACTGAGATTATCCTGACTTTTTAGTGGTGAGGGCAATCTTAAACCCTGCCTTTCTCCTTAGTACTGGTAGAACCAAGAACAGAAACAAGTTTTTCAGTTAAAAACCACATCACAAATATGATCAGCAATCCTTCTGTAGAAGAACCAGCATCCCAATATTTCCCTTATTCCTAACGGGCTCATTAGTATGTCAAATGAGTATGGAAGTAGGAAGGAGGGAATTGCATTTTACACTTTTAATACATAATGCATGATCATACTGTGTTATAATTTTGTTTTGCTTAAGCTCATAAGAACCCAGGTAAAAATAACTGCGTTCAGAAGTAGCTTCCTCTGCTTAACAGACTCCACGGGAGGAATCTCTAAATTAGTTTCTTACCCCCACGCAAACACAAAGCCCTTTGCGTTAGTCCCATTAACGTTCGGTAATAAGTTAGTCTCCCCGTATCAATAAGATGCTGCGGCCCTGATGGAAGTTAAACGTCCCCAAATCCCACGAATTGATCGGCAGGAGCTGTTTTCCACATGAGCGCGGCCCGCAGCCAGGCGTACATCCGTGGAGCAGCGGAGGTCAGGGCGGCAGGAGCGGCCGGGCGCGCCCGCGCTCGCTGCGCCTCCGACAGAGCCCAGCTCCAGCTCAGCCAAGTGAAGCGCGCACACCATGCTCAGTGGCATTTCCAAATGCAGCTCAGCTGGGGGCCTCTGCTTATTGAATCAGTGGCACATCCTGAGAGGATAAAAAAGAAAAAAAAAAAAAAAGAAGAAAAAAAAAAAAAAAAAAGGGAAATACATAATTTTGTCAAAGTAGTGGATCACAATCTCCCCCTCCCTCCTTCAAAATCATCACCGGCACGCGCTAATAGCTCTAATAGATACAGATTTTATGCATATTTCAGTCACAGCAGTATTTCTAATGCATATGTGAAAGGGTCCTTAATTTATGTCTACCAACTGTGTGGTGCCCTTCTTTTGGGTAATGTCATCATCCTAATGGTGTTTCTATTATACTCAAAGGTAGCAAATGAGGCTTATTGCAGGAAGGTAATTGATTTTCACTGAGTGAAAATGTAAATAGCCATAAGAAATCCTATGAAATACAAGCAGTTCAGAATTGCCAGCAAATTCATATACATTACTTATTGGTGTTAGTACCTGTAAAATGCATCTTATTATAAGAAACCTACAATGACTGTATTTCACTGTATTTTATTTCAAATTGAAGTAAAAATTGGAGAATTTAGACGATTTTGCCTTTACCAGTTTGACTGTGCATTTTATGAAAATTACCATTCTGTTCACTAAGGTTGCTTCATTTTGTCAGGTTTCTCTCAAGTGGAAGTGAATAAAATTCCTGATATAGACGTGTAAAGAGAAATGGTTCTTTGGGATTTCAGTACTAAGAGGCAGTCATTTCATGCACCCTCTTTGTGGACTGTCGGTGTGAGCTTGCCTTTGCATCTTGAAGGGTTATTTGGGATGGTGCAGTTTACTCAGCCCTCAGGATTCCAGAAGGATGCATAAGTTAAAATGAAAACATGCCCTTCATGTTCTGGCTGCCTCACAGCCACCGTTTTAGGGGATTGTTTTAGGTCAGCAGAAATAGCCACCTGTGGTTACAGTCTTTCTGTGGATTTTGCAAAGTGTGTAGGCTGGTTGTTTTTTTCCCCACTCGGAATATTGTCTTCCCATTATTTTTGCTTTCCACAGTGTGCTCCTGATTGCCAAAGTGATACCTGCTATGAAGGGCAAAGCTGATTAGACGGACATTATTTCCTTTCAATATTGCACTGAGAGTTTAAAGTTCTGTGTGTTTTATGATCAAGGACTGGTGGCAATAGGTTATTTTTCTCCCATGAATAAACTGATTTTCAAATCTTCCAGTGAGTAAATTACTAGGAAATGCTGCACATTTTAGTACCTGCTGGCTCTATCCATTATCTCTCAAGTAGTTTTGTCTCAGCATAGTTGTTTGAATGTTTTTGCCATTTAATTATTATTTTCATAGCAAAACCTCATTTTAAAAATAATTAATTTTACTTAGATTTAGAATATTTTTGGCTTTCTAACTAACAAGTAGTTATCTTTCTGCAGTTTGCTTGAAGGAAAATATAAAGCCCAATTTAGAGATTTCACTTAAACCATGGTCTTGAGAATGCTGTTTTAATATGGAATAACAATACTGGTGTTAAAGATTAATGTTAAATGTATTTTATTCAAAAGGTGTTAGAACGTTACAGATTAAATTATTGTTAGTTCCTTTAATTTGCCTCTGCCTTTAGCATTTTTTTCTGTACATCTTATGTATTCTGGCTGTTATAAACACAGTTCAAGTTTAGGAATTAGGTTTGTTAGTGCAAAGGCAATCAGAAAACTCTCTAATTTGCAGTAACAGAAAGCAAAAATTTTTTGGGTTTTTTTAATGTCAAGTACCTATCTCAAGTTTTATGTAAACCACTGCTTGATCCTTACTAGTACCTACAGGGTGGTGTTTTTTTAAATAAATTCATTATTCTTCCAAAATATTATTCATCTGCTAATTAAAAAAAAAAAAAAAAAAAAAATTTCTCAACTCTTGGAAACCCTGTAGAATTAACAGTATTTCAGTCTTAACTCTGTACAGATGTAAACTTTCATTTAACACCTTGGATGTACAGAGTACCTCCAATGATGCCTGTTTCAACTTGTTATTAATCTGTGAAGTTTGAAAACACAATAATCCAGGTGTGTTGCTTAAATCTTCGCATTTGGTATTACCAAAGCATAGCTCCGGTGCTTTTGAGAAGTATTTTTGCAATGCGTCTATTTTTTTGTCTGCAAGATAAATCTTCAGATTGCCTGATATACCCATTTATGGTGCACCTGATAGCCTTTTAAGTTTTAGGTCTTCAGATAAAAAGGAAGAAAGACTTTTACAAAAATAAATAAACAGACACGGGGAAACAAATCTGGATGTCATGTTCGGTTCTGTCTCCATAATTTCAGTATCATGGCCTATTGAGGCAGGTCTGTGCTAGTAAATCTATGGAGGGATCAAATACAGAATGAAAGGAACACCTCTGTGCAGAAACATTCCATTCTGTTCAGCAAAAAAAAAAAAAAAAAAAGACTCAGATAAGCAAACAATTAGCAGAATGCTGTATATGTTCAGCCACTACATAAATAACTGACTGTATTATATAGCCATATGTTTCACTACTCTAATTATTACACTCTAACAATAATGTTCAACATCCTCTTTATTTTTTGTTAAAACTGAAACAATAGCTGGTACTGTGCAATTCTAAAGGGGAGATTTGAATCTGGAAACTTGAATGCTGGTTAACAGATTATTTGAAACTTGAATCCAAAGGCTTTTAAAAAATCATGCCATTTTGTTGTTTGACACTAATTTTCTACCCAGCATGTATTAACAATGACTGAAATTAGCTCCCAGTGAATAGTAGTTAAGCTATTTTATGCCATCTGCAAGGAGTTTCTGATGGCAGCTCTATCTGTTGTGTTTGGTGGTTTTGCTGGGGATTTTTTTGTGTGTGTTTGGTTTTTGGTTTTTTGGTTTTTTTTTTTCCTTTTTAAAATTTAATTCCCTGCGAGAAGGTGAAACACAGCATTGTTAGTGGAGTTCCACCATTTCAGGTCTTCACCCTGACCCCAAGATACAGATTTGAACTCTAATGTGGCATTAATTCCTAGTTTCACTGCACTTTACCCCAGGAGAGGGTTGAGCCTCCCCTTCGAAGTGGATTTTCTGGGTTCACAGGTGAAAGCCAAACCAGATCCATATGGGTTAGCCTGTTGTGGCTTTTGTGGGAGCAGGATTTCAGCCCTCACAGCCCAGAACAGGCTCCCTAAAGAAGTGGTCATGGCCCCAGCCTGCCAGAGCTCAAGGAGCGCTTGGACACCTCTCTCAGGCACATGAAGTGACTCTTGGAAGTTGTGTGCTCTTCTTTAGCCTTAGGCTTCAGAAGTTCAACATTTCTATAAAATCTACATGTGCTAAATTACCATGTTGTAGATGATACCTCGTGTGCACACACTTGGAACCATAGTGCATACTGTGATCGAATAATTCTCTAAGGGATATGGAAAATATTCATAGCTCCTGGAAAAGAGCAAAGATTCTTCGAGCTCTGGACATACTGGGGTTTATCTCAGAAATCTGAATCTGCAAGATTACGGTATAAAATTACTAAAGTTCTGTGTTTTCAGATCAGGACCTTTACCAAGCAAGCTAATTTGCAGTGGTAACATAAAGGCAGCATTTGACCTTCTCCACCACTCTCCACCCCTTGTAAAGGAAATAAATTATAGTGGCTACTTAGTATTCATAAGAAGTCACCAAAGAGATGATTTGCCTTGGAATAAATATGATTGAATTAGAAATGCACAGTACTGATACCCTGACCTCAAGTAAATGGGTTCCTTATTTATAAAAATGTACCTAGATATACTTCTCTTTTAGTCTGTTAATTGTGTTAGTATATTAAGTAAATATGTAACTCAATTCCAAAAGTAATTGAAAGGTTTTATTTGGAAAGATGAAAGGGTCTGGCAGTTCATTCAGACTTTTGAATAAACTAATCAGACTACTCTGAAAACTGATACATATTTGCATTTTAAAATATGAAATGTGTCTGCTTCATAAGGCAGATCTATTTTAGAGTATATATATTATTTCTAGGGCTTTAATTAAGGATGATTGAAGATTGTTTTAGGCTTCTGTGAGGAATTAATATTAAGCTTTGGCAATGCTGTTTCTTTAATATTGTTCTGCAGTTAACATTTCTAAGCTCTGAAACAACTGCTAAAGTAGTTGAAGTAAGTAAATAAGTAATAAAAAGCACATCAAAGTAGTTATGATGAGACAGCCAGATGGCAGAGAATTGCAGTTCTTGCTGTAATTTTATCAAAATTACTATTGTCATGGCATGTTAGTTTTCATAAGAATTTGTACAGTCACTGATCTTATACAGACAAATTAATTTCAGGTTCTCTCATGTGTAGTCGCATAACAGCTACACTTGAGCTCGCACAAAGAAAAATTAAATAATCATAGTCACATAAACTTGAAAAGCGGCACAATTTAAGTTTACTATTCCATAACGTCTTGGGATCAGTGATCATTTTTCTTATGGTAGACCCAATTTGATCTACAGCAGTTCTGCCATTATATGGTTTCTGCTGCATTTAATCTCCATTATGAAAATATATAGTATCATCTAATATGGTGGAATTAGTAGTAATGTGCAAGCATTGTAATAATTCCTCTGAGTTATATCATTTTGTGGAGTTTCATACTTCTACCTCTCTCATAAAGCTACTGGGATGAAAATAATTGAACCACTTACGTTTCATAAATATGTTATCATTACATGTTCTCTTCTTTGGTAAAGGATACCCCGTGTCTTATAAATTCTTGCAGAGGAGATAGGATTGAGCATTGCATACAGTGAGCGTGTTATTTGATTGTGATTTGAATCCCAGTTAGGATAATGGCAGTGTGTTTCCCCAGAGGAGGAAGCCCCGTGGCAGACCACGAGGGGATTCCTCTACTGGAGCTGGAGTTTTTTAGGCAAACAGTTTTTCCTGCTGTTTCTTTTGCTGTATGAATCCATGTAAATCCCTCTGCACTAAGAAATGATGGGTAGAACTGGCGTGTAGGCACGTAACACCAAATGCAGTTTTAGAGATTCATGTCGTCTGGCCGCAGCAGATATCTGTTGTATGTTTAGTTAATTTAAGGCACTGTTACTAAAGACTACTTCTGGGACTTAACTTTTCACAGGCTCTTATTTCTGTGTTGGCACAGGAACTCCTCAATAAAAAGAGCTGAAAAAAACCTTATGGAGAAATTATCAGGCTGAGATTGGTAGACCTTTATGGTGCTGGAAACTGCTGGAATCAGTTTTCTTAGTAATGACTACAAAAACTACTGGTGTAGAGGAAACTGAAATCTCAGCTACACTTTTACTTTGGTGAAATTTTATTTGCTACAGTACAAATATAAAATCAGTGTAAGGAGAAAAATTTAATGCTGTTCAGGTTTTTTCTCCTTCCCCAATATGTCTATACAAAGATTCAAATTAGGTTCAGACGTTCATGCCTGTTCTCAGTGATGCAAAATACTCTAACTACAAGATGATATTTCAACCACTGAATATGTTAGGTTCTAGTGGCTGTTTAGTGAATGTGTCATCACAAGAATGTGGCAAAATACAATGGAAGCATAACAGAAAATCAGATTATTTCTACATAAACAGTTAGTTATTGACATATCTCTGAGAGTACATTTGGCATGGGAAATAGTTATTTATATAATTCTAACAGCAATTGCAGGTTGTTTCAACCAAGCGTGACTTCCCTGGGGGAACTGTCCAAATAACAGAAGCTGTGCTAGACCACCAACCAGGGCTGGTCACTGAATGGGTTTTCCTACTGCTACTGAAGGAAATATGTTTTATAGAAAGCAGCTTTGACACGTACCTTGTGCAGTTTTTATTCTACCACTTAACTTGAATATGGTTTCCAGTCTGTAGATCGTCTGACATGTACAGAGAGAGAAAAGTTATTTGCCAGCAGGCAATTCTTCTCGAATATAAATTGCAACTATATATTGATTTTGGTGAGCTGATGGTATGTTTACTTGAGGTGGTAATTGATAAATAGATAGATGATATTTTACTGTCAAATGAAGCTGTGTTCAGCCACACTTTAATCTCATGTATATTTATGAAAAAAAACTAAACAAAATCAAACACACAACAAACAAACAAACCCCGCCACACACACACAAAAAAAAACACACCAAAAAAACCCCAAAACAAAAACAAAAACACCACCATAAATTACTCTAACATGAATAATCATGAATTGATAAGATTGTTTTAATTTGAAATAGCAATAATAAGTACATAAAACCTAGCAATCCAATTGAAACAAATCCATCCTAGAGAAATCTACTGCAAATAGAATAGTTGAAATCTAGAATTGAAACACCTGGAGAGAAGGAAGGTCGAAAGAGAAACAGGAAAAATTAAGCAAGTAATAACGTGAACAGCTGGGGAGAAAAAGAGAAAAAAAAATGACAGTTGATAAGAGACAGAAAAGAAAAAAAAAAAAGCACATTTTGTTTAAAACCTGTTATTACCAAGAAACAATTTTCAGTGTGGCTAAAAATCATGTTTGAAAACAAACCAAGGTTTAATTCATTAAATACCCAAAAGCCTTGAGCTTCTCTTCTTGGAGGTTAGTGAAAATAGTTTTAATCCTGTACTTTTTTCCTGTTAACTTTTGTAAAATTTAAATAATTCTTATTTCAAACAAATGCTTATATTTATCTGCTGTTTGTAAACTTGTAATTTGTAAATTATTGGTAATAATGGAAAATAAACAACAATGAACAAATAATCTTAGTATACAGGACAGATTGTCCCCAGCATGCTTCTGGATTCTGATTCAGTCAATATAAGTTTTAATAGAATAATTTAGGTATATATTTAGGAACTAATAATTGAGTTTAGGCAATATTATCTAAAAGAATTGGGCACAGGGCCTGGAACATGACTGACTTTTTCCTTGTCCCAGAGAATCCTGAAGCAGCCAAGGCAGATCCACGTTTAACCTTGCAGGACATGCATCACAGCATCATGGTTTGCCCATGGCTCCTTTGTGCTGACATAAATATATCATAGTTTGATTAACACCACTACTAAAGCCTGGTAAAATCACTCTTAATTCCACTTCTCTCTTCAGTCCTCCACATCACAGGCTGCTCTACTGAGACTCAGAATAGGTATGGATTTGCCTTTTTAAAGAAGTATCGTTCCCTCTGAAATTAGTTGAAACAGATCTAGCAATAGGGTAGAGCATATCTGATCTGCTCCAGGACATCTAAAGCAGACACATCCCTTGCTCCTCATGGAGAATCCACGTCCAGCTTTAAAGACCTCTCAGGGAAGCCTTCTGATGATTCTGCTCATTTAATTTCTAAGAAACAAAGGAAAAACACCAGAACAAAACCAACCCAAATTTTTCTGTGCTTTTCTCTCTTTAAGAATAATTGTGGGGTCTACGTATGGCTTGGGGGGGTGGGATGAACCTTGTATAACTGGAACGTCTTTATGCAGCTCCGTTCATCTTAGTTATGCTAAATTTTTCTTTCAGAGTGCTTCCTGAAGAAGTAAGGGGACCTGATTTCATTCCAAATACCTGTCTAAGTGCTGTCTGACTGGCAGGAAATTTCTTCTAGAAAAAAACGTGGTTTCAATTGTGAGAACTCTTACAAAACATCTGTTAGAAAAAAACCCAAAACAAAACAAAACAACAACACGAACAAACAAAAACCAAAAATGCTCAACCAAAATCAGTGACAAGGTAAATCTAATTTCTAACAGAAGCAACTGAGATGCAAAATTGCTGACAAACAAGCACATGCTGGTTTCCTCGTGCAGAAGCTCTGCCAGTTCTGTAAATGCTGCACTGCTGGTGGGTTTCGGCGGAGGCAGGATTTGTGGCCATGGTTTATGGAAATGGCTTGGCATCTGGAAGTTTTCTACCCCTCAGCTCTCCCTCCTGGTGTTTCTGAGAGCAGCAGGGCAACTGTCAATGATGATCAAACGTCCTGCAAGGGCTGCCAGAGAGGGAATTTTGTGTCCATGAAAGGAACAGCCAGTCCTGCCAATGGATGGAGCCCGGAGGAGAACACCCACACCAGCAGCAGCAGCAAATCCTGTCTGTGCTGGGGAAGCAAAGGCAGCCAGAGAAGGTATGGCTTAAAAACCTGCTTTTTGGCGTGTGCTGTGTCAGAAAGGCGTAAAGGCACGACCTTTATGCACAGCATACCCTTCTGGAGGATTTTTTTGCCTTTTCTATACAAAAATCTATTTTTCTTTAATTTACCAGGTTGAGGGCTAAAAAGCAATTTTTGTTTGTGTGTTTTGTTTTAGCAGAGGACCTCAGTGAGGAGAAGAGCAAAGTTCAGTAGCTATTTTACATCAAAATGAGTATTGCCTTGTCAAGATGTGAATAGTACCAGTACCTAACACTGATTATTAATTACTGGAAGAACCAGCTCCCGATGTGCTAGGGCTTTAAGCAGGAGCCAGAGATCATAGCAATGGACAGTGAGATGTAGAGAGACAACCCTCCATGTCTCTGCACATCACACTTTATTGGCCTTGTGGACAGTTACAGAGTGCCTGCATGCTGTTCCTGGGGGAAAAATATTTTTAGACATGTTAAATGAAGCATACTAGTGTTGTTTATTCTTTAAAGGACCAGAAGTAGCCATAGCACTTTACAAATGTGTGCCAAAGCAGAGTTCCTGCCCCTGTAAGCACCTGATGCACAAGAAATCATTTGACTGCATGAACTAACCAGCAACAGCTACCTGGAAACAACAGAGAGGAAAGAAAACCTCCTTAGTTTCTTTCCTTAACTACACTGAAATATCACATTATTTCAGTTGCAGTTAGTTATCTGTAGCAGGACAAAAATATACTCTTGGCCATCATGCAGGTTTGGTTGTTTTTCCACAAATTAGAATAATTAAAATTACATATATAGGCTACACATTAAATTGGCCATTCTATGCCTTACAACAAGGCTTTATCACCAAATTAAGAGATAATTCATGTATCTGCAGAAACGATACCCTGAGTGAATCATTTATGCAAAGGCACATGCCATCCTTAAATAAGTTCTCAATGCACAGATATGCACTTGGAGTACATATACACTTTAAAATTTTATTTTGGACTCTCCTGAGTACCTGTGCTGCTCTATAGCTTGGGTGATAGCATGACTTCTGTACCCTTAGGCAATCTAGGGAAAGAATTCAGGCAGCTGCTTGTCCTTAATTCACTGTCAACAGGGTCTGTTTCCTCAGAATCCCAATCAGTTGTTTAAGAACTCAGACTGTTAAATTTAGTATTTGTAACTTTAGAAGTAAGATGTGGGCTTTTTCCAAAGCACCAGAGGCGTGTTCACTTCTGAGCAGAGCACTGAGTGCTGTGTAGTGTCCCCTTCACGTGGAGTCATCCCAAAGCCCTCCTGCTGCAGCAGTGGCACACAGCAGTGCCAGGTCCCAGGGAGTCCTGCAGGAACATGCAGGTCACACCCCAAAATCTATACATATCTCTCTGTGCATGCTCACCTTTTTTTTTTTTTTTTTTTTTTAATAATTGCCTTTATAATTTTCATAAAGCAGCCATAATTTATTAACAGGAAGTATCTAATCATTTTGCCCAATGCTTTCTGATTGATTTTGATTTGAACTTGTTTCATCAGATGTTTTAACTAATTTTGTTGATTTAATTATTTTTATATGTGACTGCTTTTGGAAAACCTACATAATTTAATATAAACAGATTCCAAAAAGTTTCTTTTAGGCTTGTTAGCCATTTTGGGTCATCAAAGTAGACAAAAGATCAAGAAAGTGTCCTTGAAGTAGCTGGAAATTTACACAGGCACAAAGCAGACATAGTGGTGATGAAGCCACAGTTTCTGAAGAATTTTAAAAGCACTTCCCAAAATTGTGGAGACCATCTCTGAAATACATCAGGACTTATCTGTGTGCAGCTCCCCAGAACTTCTTGAAACAACTGGTCCTGCGTCAGGGGAGGCATGAACAAACAACATTTGTTCCATGGTGCAGGATGAAAAAGTGGAAAAAGAGCTAATACTTGAAGTAATTTCTTTTCATCCTGCTGAAAGGCTGGAGCAACCTCAGAGTAACTGAGTCCCTGGGTTATATTATTCATTTATTTTAGTAATCAGTTTGTAATTTTCACTTCTGGTAATTTTCACCCTTCTGTGAACATTGCCTTCCTGGCTGGTCACATTAATCAAGGAGAACTCATGATGTTCAGGCACTCGTGATATAATGATTTCACAGAGATCCAGCCGCTCATTTGATTAGAGAAAGATTATTGTTATTATTATTATTATTATTATTATTATTATTATTATTATTATTATTACTATTATAGTACCATCCAACCATTCATTTAAGTAGTAAGGTCCAAAGCCTAAGTGTTCTCAAGTCCAGGGTCTGCCTGGATGAGTTAAACTGTATATCACGTTTGCGGTACCAGCGGTCTGGAAGCATCAAGGTTTTGGTTGATTTTTTAGGTCTAACTTTTCTGGTTCATTTCCTACTATTACAAACACTGTCAAGTTTTTATTTTTCCTAATCCCTTTTAAAGATAACTCAAGGTTGCTTGTTGATTATCCTAGCAGAGATCCAAAGAGTTTGTCAGAGGAAATGAGGAAATAGCCTGGTAGCATAGACTACTGTTGCAGATGATGCTTTTTCTATTTTTTTTTTTTTTTTCCCCAGACTTCTTTTAAAGAGAAGTGGACTGTAGGTCTTTCCTAACCTCAGGCAGGACACTCAAATCCACACATGATGTGCATGACTGGCCCCAAAGTCTAAGTGCTTTTAAATTGTTCATAAACTGTGTGACACTGCTGTTACTGAAGCAGTGAGCAGAGATGTTACCTTGCGAGGAGCTGACTAAAGCAGCTCCAGAAGGATAAACCTCCACAGAGTAAGCACAGTCTTGCAAGGACAGATTATTACTGCTAGCAAACAATTTTATTTTCCATAAAATAATTTACTTTTAGACAAGAAAAACACTCCAATTCTCTGATGAGGTATAAAGACTTAATAAACTGAATTGAAAGTAGTACTGTATAACTGGGACCTGCTGCTGGTAATATAGGTCTGTTAGCTCTAATACTTAGAAATCTCTATAGGAGACTGCTCAAAACTGCAGTACTGTCAAATATTGTTTAAGTTATACCTTGTCCCACTGTGGAAGGTATCATCCCAAGCCGTGTAAATTTAATTATGGCTGAAGCCGGTATCTTGCACAGAAATCAGTGCGCCACACTGATTATGAAATTGACTGAATCCAACATGACATATTTTCTGTATTCCATACCACTAGTTTTCTACTATAATATCAAGTGAAATATGCTGCAGTAGTAATTCTAATAATGTAAAGGAAGAGATCAGTGCTGCAAATTCACAGTACTAAACAATCCTTAATATCTTTCCTAAAAATATTAGCGGGAGGAATGGAAATGCAAAAGAAATCTGGAGTCCAAAGTAACTTTAACACAGGGTGACCATGTTCTGTCTGTAATGTTTGGTACTTGCTTCTGCTCGCAGTCCTCTGTACCTCACCTGTGGTAATTAGGAGTGTGTATTCCCCATTCTGCTGAAAGCAATATCTAGAAATAAATGCCTCATTCACCTTCTGTGTCTTTATGGGTAAGCAAGTGTGCCTTATGTTGTCCTCTGTTTAATTTTTAGGGTTGGAAAATACTTGTCTTCAGCAAAAGAAAGTGGTATTAGTAATGCTAGTCAGTAGAGCCCAAAAACTTCCTCGGGGGTTTTCACGGGCCATTGGGAGCAAATGCCCAGCTTGCAGGTCAAAATCCACAGCACTGCTAGAACCTATGTACATAAAATCTGTTGTGCTTCATTGAACACTGTATTTCTCCTGTCTTGTTTTGACATTACTCACAGTGAAACAGCCAAATCAATCTAGATGAACTCAATCCTTCCTGGGCAGAAAGCAAGAAAACTGTTCAAATCTGTTACTTTGCAAGGATTTGTAACACTCAAAAATGTATGGCTTATTGTGAAGGAAGGGCAAAAATCCTGTTTCAAAACAATTCTCTGCTAAGATTCAGCTAGGAGATTTTGTTTGTCTTTCAGGGGAAACAGTACTGGCAATTTCAGCCAGGTTTTATCCTTTTGCTAACTTTCCTTTTTAGGGTGGTGCAACTTCTTTAAAACTTCCTGGTGGACATGTGAAGTTTTTGCATGTCAGGATTTTACGTTGTGAATCTGACACTTCAGGTCTGTGAGCAAACTGGAAGTATTCAGGAAACAAAGAACAAGGCAGGAAAAAGTGGGGCACTCCTCTGCTCCCCCACAGATAAGCAGTAGAGGTTCCCTCATACTTCCAAAAGAGAAAACAAGCGTAGAAGCACTTGCTAAGCGCTGTGCACTGAGCTGTCACCTTCAATGTACCTTTGAAATCCTGGCTGTTTCTTAAAGGGGAAGATGGAAAACAGAAAGTGCAGAGTTTCATTCGTGGAGACTTTGTCAGGAAGTGCGGCTGTGATATGATTTCTGTCAGAAACAATCTGCTTGAAATTTTTCTGTCTTTACTTTTGAACACGGAGTTGCTTGTCTGTGTTCTAACCCTAGGTGATGGGATCTGCTGCCTTGTCAGATAACATTTGAGTTCACTCACTACCTGCTTGTTGACTAGTGCACAGACTCACTGTGGTGGCAGGGAAAGCCTTGAGGCTACTCAGCATCTGTCTCTTCTTGTAATTAGTTGCAGCCTTGTGTACAGAGCAAAACAGAGATTTTTTTTTTTATAATATATATCTATTTTTTTAAATTTTATTTTTCTGTGAATGGATAATGTGCACAGACAGGAGCTTTTAAATTGCAAAAGCGTTTGCTGGTGTTTGTCATCCCTTTTTTTCAAGAGGAAATAGCTTTTTTGCTACTGAGAATTAAGTGATGATGTCCTTTTTCAAATTACACCAAGGACATGGTATTTGGGAGAGTTTACCTCTATATGAAATCTGGATAGCCGGTGTTTCTGCTCTTACATCTGATGGAGCACACATTCATGGGAGAGAATTGGTGATTATGTCCTTAGACTCCTGCCCTGGTGATTTTGTTGCCCCGTGTGTGCTTTGCCAGCAGTCTGACAATTTGCATACTTTTAGCACCCCATACACACTCCCAATCCTCAGTGCTGCTCAGAGGGGCTTTCTTGGACCAAACTTCAGGAAAAACCTAACTAGAAGAAGACAACTTTGAATATTTTAATGTCTTCTTCACATATTAAGACAACAGCTGTGTGAAGTTAGAAAGTGTACGTATGCCTAGGATTTATTTTAATTTTCAAAAAGGAGTCACAATTAACAGAGTTGCTTGTGCTAAGTTTGGTGGCAGAGCAGGAGACAAAATTTGGATTGTTAGAAGGATTTGATCTGTTGCTGTAGATTTGAATTTCTTGCAGCACTGTATTTTTTAATGTGAAAATTTATCAAGAATAAAAGGTGTTCATTGTGATAATTCTTAAAATTTATAAAACAAGTGAACATGAGGTGGATGTAATAACTGATAAATCATCACTCAAAGTGTAGACCACCCCTAACTAATAAAGATGGAGAGGAAGATCATTCCCTAATGGCTTCTAGCTGAATTTCTTCTGCAGCAACCACTATCAGTGGTGGGACTTGATGGATGGAAGTGTTGCTATGGTAGTCTTTAAATATCAGACTTTCAAAGACCTTATCCTCGTCATTAATGGCAATGAGGTTTATGACATGAAAGAGAAAAATCACATTTCTTCTGTACTACACTGCTTCTCTTTATCAGAGTAATCCTACATGAGCCATCACTTGGCTACTTTTCCTCTTTTCATTCTCATTTGAATGAACAAAATACCATTGAGTTTGCATAAGTAATGTCAGAGCAAGTGCATTATTTTAAAAATAAGTTCCTCAGATGAAAGTGTCATAAAAATATTCCTAACTTTATTATCTAGTGTTAATTTTTGTACTTGGGAGCTGAGCTGAGTTATCCTTTTCACTTAATATTTTGAGGCAATTGAGGGTTTGGATGTGCCACAGTGAAGACAGACTAGATGGTGCTATGTAGGCATCAGACTAAATTAATTACATAAAAACAATAAAAGGAAAAAAGTTTGATTTTAAGATAGTAGGTGACATTTGCTAGGTTCCTTAGGACTCAAGGAGCATTTTCAAAAAGTGACTTGGGCACCTGGGAGTCAAGGCTCATCATAAGTCTGTGGGAAACTTGGGAGAGTTTCAATCTGTACTGACTTCTCACTGTGTTCTGAGCTGTGGCACTGGCAGCAGAGTGGTGTGACAGCTGTGGTTTGTGAGTAGAGAAATAAGATTCCAAACAACCAGGCTGTAATAAGTACATTTGCCTCTGTGGATCTTGCTTCTAGAATAACTCATTTCTAAGAAGCTCGGCCACAAAGGGTTCAGAAGTTTCAGAAGTTCATCCTGAACTTAAAACCAGTTAGCAAGAACTGAGTAGAAGAAGGATAGAGAGAATAGAACTAAAAGCTCAGGGAGAGTGAAAAAGCATAAGACCAGACAAAGAAGACGAATATAAGGAGATAATAAAACCCTCAAAAAACAGCAACAAAGAAACCAGGGAAAACAAACGACCGACAATAAAAACCAACCCAATTCATACATAGTTCCTGCAATACTCTGTCCCATTCATCACGGCAGATTTACTCTTCAAGGATGCTGTGTCAGTAGCAGGGACGTCCCTCAGGCTGCTAAGTGGAAAAAGAGGAAATACTAAAACTCAGTTTGGTGTGGTTTACTCTGGATTAATTAAAAGATTTTCCCACTTGTGATTTTGTTCCCCTTAATATGACTTTCCTTAGACTATTGCACCAATATTTTTTTAATATGTAATTTCTGGGCAAAAATTATTAAATATGAACTATAGTTAGAAGTAAATACACAGAAAAATATAAATGTCTACTTCTTCTGAAACTGCTTCTCAGTATCACTCCATTTTTAAATATAGGCACAGAGCTCTCTGCTATTAGCATCTGTCTCCTTCATTTCAAAGAAAATATTTCTGTCATATTATGAATACTAATTTTATCTTCCTGATATTTTGACAGTAATATTTAGCTTTCAACAGAACTTTTCTCTCTACAACTGGAGAGGACTTTATAAATCAAGGTAGTGCTTTGCTTCCTGCTAGCTTTTGATGAATCATTTAATACATCTTTGTTTCACGTTTCCCCTGTGTAAAAACAAAGTCCCTGGACAACCTGTTCCAGTGCCTGATGACCCCGACAGTGAAACCTTTCTTCTCATAAGGATTTTGAATCTCCCCTGTCTTAGTCTAAGGCCATTTCCTCAGGTTGTCTCACTGCAGGCATGGCAGGAGAGACTTGTCAGGCAGTTGTGGTCCCCCCTGAGCCTCCTCTTTTCCAGACTAAACAAACCCAGGTCCCTCAGCTTCTCCTCACAGGACTTGTTTTCTAGACCCTTCGTGAGCCTTGTTTCCCCCTCTCTGGACATGTCTTTGGTGGGATTAGAATACTCTGTTGTCCTTTAAAACATTCCCCTTCTAACAGAAGGTGAGGAAAGTGGTGAATAATGACATATGTTAGGTAATATCCCTTTGAGCTCTAACTGTGATTCTGCGATTTGGAACTGTGATTTGGAAAATCCAGAGCACTTGACAAGACACCATCACGGAGAGGATGGTGGAAGCACTGCAGCAGGAGTGCAAAGGACAGTTCAGATCAAGTGCACTTAACTAAAGGATCTGAACTATATTCTAGATATATCTGAAAAACAGGTTTTAGGTGATGGCAGGGTGTGTCCCGGTCTATGCAACACGCTCACTGCATCCATTTGGGTATCCTTCAATAACAGAGCTCCCATAAATCTCAGGGAGTTCAGGATATGTTACTATAATAACAGCATGATAGAGACAACATGTAAATTACCTTGTTATATGAACAGAAACTCTTAATGTCATTGCTCTACTCCCCAGCAGTGCTTATAAAGTATCCTTACACAGAAGATGCAAGGTGTAAGCTAAGTGAGTTTCCATGCTGGAATGAGGAATAAACCGTGTCGCTGCTTCAGCTTGGCACTGCAGGAATAATAACAATGCCCACAGGTGAGAATCCATTCTTGTTCCTGGTAGATTTAAGGATGTTTCAAAGGTAAGTTTCCTCCAGTTCATTGGAAAGTTATGAATGAAAGCATGAGGATTTTTTTCATAATTTTGCAATGTGGGTACCAAACAAAAACCCACTTGGACAGTACAAAAGAACTTTGACAAGTTTGTTCTAGCAGCGGCAGCCATCTCTCGTTATTTTCATGTCACTTGCTTGGTTGAGCTCATGGTAATATCTGTATATACAACATCTGACAAATATTAATATTTCCATGAAAATATGCATTTAAGATTCCAGGTGACAGAACCGGGGTTCAGGAAAATATGTAAAAGTAGAAATAGTGTCACCAAATATATACCTCAGTGAGAATTACATGCAATTTCTTTTTTTTTTTTTTTTTTTTCCCTGATTCATACCATTCCATTTCTAAATTATTTCTCATTTTCTCCACGAGATATTGTACCTCAGTTTCAAAATCTTTCATTTCTGTGATACCCATTTTTTCTTTTCTGCATATAACAACCTCAGTAAAATATACTTTTCTGAGCATCCGCCACAGTAAAAGATATTTTAAGGACATTTAAGTTCAATTCTCTGCTTCTGGGTCACTACGCTCATACCCAGAAAGCAAAGTCTGTTGTTGCCTTCCATGCAGCGTTTCCCTCTGAGCATTGTGGTTTCAGAACACGGGCCTCAAGCCAAAGGTTGGTACCTCAGCAGCAAAAATGGAGCAACTTGCCGCCTGACTTCTGCAAGCAGGGATGTGGCACAGCATCAGTGTAGCCTTGATCAGTTCCTTTTCTTTTGCTCTTTTTAACTACTTTTAGTAATAACTCTTGCACTTTCAGAAAATTTGTGTATTTCTTCAAAGCTGCACTCTGGCCACCCTCTTGTGCCCATTCTGCACCTGAGAGCATCACTCTGACCCAAGGGGGGGCAGCTTGGCACTGAGGGATGAGCTACCTTAGAGGGGAAACTGAATCTCATTTGCAGCTGAGCACCTTGGAATCACCTCAGCTGACAGCTCTGGGGGTGCCTAAAAGCACCTTTTAACAGCTCCTTGTCTGCTTCCTAGATTGCTGAAAAAGGGACCTTGTGAACCACATGTATTTATATAGGAAAAATCTATACGTGTGGGTGTTTATATATATATGTATATATGTATGTCTATCTTTTTTATGTATATGTCTTACTTGGTTTACATTTTTAAGTTAAAGGACACATAGGTAGCTCTTTTTAAGGCTGAATTCATTAGGCTGACAAAATCTTTGCTTCCTCCTGTTCTCCTCATTTTGTTGTAGCTGTGAATACAGGTATTTATTTTATACAAATGCTAATTTTTGTTTGATTTCAGTGTGGTTTGCAGTCATACGGCAAGGGAAGTACCAGCTCATGGTCTTTGAGGAGGGGTGACGCACATCCATCATGTTTTATGAATCATTCGCTCTTTGCCCTGAAACCTGTCTTGTGTGATCACGTGCTAGTAAACAACAGATATTTTCCATCCTCAAATGTGTGCCCACAGCTCGTAAAATAATCACTTTATGCCTCTCATATCCCATAAGATTTTTGTGGTATTTGGAATTAAACACCAGAATATCACTTTCAACATTTTCAGCTGACTCAGAATCCTCACTGAAAGCCGTTTCATAGTAGTTTTTTAATCTATTACTTATTATACTTATTATAAAAACATTTTATATTAACATATTATAATACACTTATTATAAAAACAGAACTATTCCAGTAGGACATGATGACTGAAGCTTGTAAAAAAATTATATGGATATCTGTGACAGAGTGGAAACCTGTCATATAGAGAAGGAGGGCTTGATAGGTCTCTTACTGTATTTCTGTATTAATGCAATCATAAAAGGTATTTTCTACAGAAGATGCTAAAGCTTGTTGAAAGAGAGTGAATAGTAAATATTTTAAACTTGGTTCCATTTAGGAGGATTCTAAATAAGTCAATTGATCTAGCAATATTTTAAACATATTTTGCTCTCTTTATAAATTGATTTTTTTCAACACTATCCTTTGAAGGAAATGTCTGGTGAGTTTTTTTGTTTGTGTGGGGTTTTTTTGTTTTTTTTTAATAATTAGCTGTCTTCGCTCCTCACACTTTAGGTTTCACTGTTTTTATTTTCCTGAACAGATGAATTGTATCATTTACGTAGTCAAGCTGTTGGGTACCCCCAAACTTGCCGCAGTTGTCCACAAAAATCGTAACTGGGCGAGACGAGGAATGAATTCATAGACATCAACCCCTATGGGTTGCACATGTCTGAGATATTCGGGAGCAGCAGGTCTCGGCTGAGAGCTGGAGACCAGACAGAGCTCTGGGTGTGTCGAGACCACTACGGGGATCCTTGGTGGCTTTGCTGCAGTTTTGACCCCACGTGCTGTGCTTTAACAGCGACAGGAAACGTTCCAGGGGAAGGACTGAGCGTGGAATGGGTCACGTCTGCAAAGACAGGTTCTGCTTGGGCAGGCGCTAATGCACACTCAGCCGTGCAGCTTCATGAAAAGCAGCTCGTTAAGCTGTGGGTTAATCAAAGCTGGAAAATCACAGCTTTAGCCTGTGCAATTCATACGAGGCCGTCTTTGCTCCAGTGCCACGAGATCTATCCGGTACCTGCGCCTCTGTTTTTCCACCTCTCACTGATAAAGACTGTCTTTCTTCTATTACACATCACATTTACTCCTCCGAGATTAGCTTCAGGGATATGGATTTGTGGAGAGACTCGTGAAATGAGGCTCTGAACTGACACTACACGTTACAATTTTCAGAACACGGCTCTGAAGAGAAAACCGCCTTTTCAAAATTCCGCTTCTTTCTAAGAGAATGCTTTTTGTGGGAACATGTTCTTACACCTGGATTCAAATTTCAAGTGAAAATTAGAGGCACAAGTGCTCTGTCCCTGAGTGCTAGCAATCTTACAGCTGTAAAAAATGACAGTTGTGGCTGATAGTATTGCCTTATTCCTTAATGCCATAAAGAAACATTTTTGTCCCTTTCCTAAAAGAAGAGAAATATTATTTTTTTAAAAGTAAATAAGAATAGCTCTTCACATGTATATACTTCAATATTAGTATCAATAATTATAAAATGCCCATCAGTGTAACCTTCTCATCCTAAATTTCTTTTCAAACCCTGTTGTTTAACAAAGTGTAAATATCCAGTTTTATGCAATTTTATTCTGTAGATACAATATAGATAGATATGTACAATAATGTACAGAATGTGTTCATTTGTAAACAGAACTTACCTTTTTGTGTCTTAACAGCTTAAACATTAGAAGATTGTTTATGTCAGGCCCTTACGGCTGCGGTATACCACTGGATGATTTCTTGAATTGTATCTAAAAATGTAAATAGAATCTGTACGTTGAGTATGCTAACCAATATAATTTTTTTCATCACTAAGCAATGTATTTTTGCAAGTCCATTTGTTTTTATTCCAGAATTGGAAGAGTCTCCTAATGTAGCATTTCCATAGTCAAATGTTTACAAGGGCATAAGGAATGTAAAACAAAGACAATTTTTAGGATTTTGTTAAGACTCATGTTTATCACAGTGTGGACAAAAATGCAAAGAGAAGCATTTTCTTATCTATTCCTGTTACATTAGAAAAGTTCATGCCCCACTCTTAGCATTTTCCAACACAGCTGTAGAGTAGTTTAAAGCCTATTTTTTAAATAAGTGATGCTCAATTTGTCTTTGATGATCCGCATGATTCAGGTGAGATGGGAGCACGGTCGGGCCCTTATTTGCATAAAAATTAATCACAGAAAAATGTAAATTGATAAAATTTTGCCTGGCTTTTCCCCCCTATTCGGGAACCCATGGATGGCTCCCAGAAGCAATCATCTCAGTATGGTGCCGTGTTGGATGCTACACAAACGATCACATTTGTGTTGAATACTCACTCATTTAAATGTCAGCACTGATGGGGCGGTACATCACCAGAAAAAATGAAAAATAAATACACAGCAGCTGAAGACCATCAAATCTGTGGGCACTCTTTAGAGATATATGATCTAATGTGAAAAAATTGTAGATTAATTATCCTTTTTCAAAATGGTAATTGTTTTAGTATCACGGCGGAAAAAAAAATCGGCAATTTATTTGGAATCAAACAAAAACCAGTGATGTTAAATACGTCATTACACCATTGTGTTTATTAGAAGGCTGCAATTAATTCCCGAGGCTCCTTTGGTCTCTAGGACTGCATAAAATGACACAAAAGAACATCACTATTAATTTTCAAATGCGCTCTAAACCTGCAAATAATTTGCCCAACAAAAATAAAGTAAGTAACAATTCAGAATACAAATTTTGTGGGGTTTTATTTTTCTAAACTGCATCTTTGCATGACATTGCTGTCACATAATATCTCATAATCAGTAATGAATTTCTCATCTTTCTAAGGGAAGGGAATAATTTTCCTCATTTCATATATGTGTAACTGAAATATAGATAGTGCAGAAAAATTGCCAAGTCCCCCAAGAGTGGGCAGCACAGAATCCACCCCCTGTTGTAGTGTTATATTAAAGAACTAAACTTGCTTCTGCTTCCTCATGGTGTAAATTTCAAATAAGAGAGTAAATAAATGGTTTGCAGTGGTTATGGCTCCAAATTTATATTTCTAACTGAGCTAAACCTAGCATAGAGAAAAGAAATGGTTATTTACTACACTCCTTTCCTTTTTTTTTTTTTTTTTTCTTTTACATCCTCTGCCTTTAAGAAGCAATCTCTGGAAAATTATAGCAACACAAGGACTTCTGTAATTTATAATCATCTGTAATAGGTCAGCCACAGTGCATTAGATCAGTGCATTAGATCTCCAAGGGCTGGAATGCAGTGTTTCGACAATGCAGTCTGAGCCTGAGCTGAGAGGATAAATTTTAAAAGCCATTTATTAGGCCTGAATTGGAGAGCTTTGAATATTAGTATAATAAATAGTATAGATTGTGGTGGGGTTTTTTTTGTTTGTTTGGTTGGTTTTTTGTTTTTGTTTGGGTTTTTTTTTGTTTTTGTTTTTGTTTTTGTTTTTTGGTTTGGTTTGGTTTGGTTTGGTTTGGTTTTTGTTTTTTGAGAGAGAGAGAGAGATCTGGAGGTGTGATTTATCAGGGACATGGCCCAACTGTAATTCACATGCCTTTGTATCTTTCACTTACTGTGCCGTTGTATTAAAAAATGTAAATAATACAAATTAAAAGAACCACCTTTCATCATTTCACAGAACTATGACTTATTACAACAGTTTTAAATGCAGAACAGTTGTTCTATTTGTAGCTAGAATAATATATTTTTAAATTTTTGTTTGTTTGTTTGTATTTTGGTTTTTTTTTTGTTCTTGCAGTCCATGTTTCAAAATCTGGCTGCACTGAGATCAAGAAAATTTTGTCAGCTGTTTCAGCTCAGCAAATATTTCATTAAGGGTATATATTATTTACTTTCTGAAAATGTAGAGTAGTTGCCGTTTTGGCTGTGAGTACTTGTATTCAAGTACTGTAAAGGAGACTGTGTGGGAATAAATGGCTGATGAAGAAGGCTTGTAGAGCATCTCATAGCACAGGTGAGAATGTGGACAGTGCCTCTGGGTATTGTTTGAAGGGTTTGGCAGGCATTGTACGGACGGGAATTTAACCCCTAACTGGAGGACTGGGGGTTTTTTTAGGATTGCAATCCTCTGCTCATGTTTACAGCTGCCAACATTGGCACCATTGTTGTAGCCTTGTTGTTGTAGCCTTGTTTCCCATGCTTCCATCCCTGCTGGTCTCTTGGACACGCAGATCCTTCTCTCATACCGCACTGGGTCACAGCCTTCACCTCATTCCTACACACTGCCTGACCACGCTCCTGTCCCATTCCACATTCCCCACTACATTTGACTCTTAAGTATTGATGGGTGTCAGAACTGCTTACAGATGTACTCAAGACAATCTGCAGGCAAAACCAGATTGAACTCCATGCAGCATGGCAGTGGGTTGGCGTTCCAAACTCTGGCAGCTCTCATTGGTACCTCCTTTCAGCCTTGCAGAAGTGGGTCCATCGTGACCTCTTTGAGCGGCCTCCCCACCCCAAGCTCATAATCTGCATCTGTCCCTCAGCAGTGTGGACTGCTCCAGTGAAGGTTAACTCCTGTGGCAAGAAGTAAAAGGAAAATCTCAGGTGACCTTTCCTAAAGATTTTCTATATATGTAAAAGGTAATTTTTTTTCTTTCTTTCTTTTTCCCTTAACCCCTGCACACAGAGTCCATGTTACCTTACTTGGAGAGACATTTAAAAACAGCATAGCACCAGATACGTGAAAAATACTATGGCTTGTAAGTGGATGGGAAGTATTATTTTCCATCAGATTTCATGAAATTGCTATTTTTTAATAAATATTGGCATAGATAATTTCAACAAATTGGTTTTGTTTAACTTAGTTTTCTTAAGATAAAATGTATTTTTTCAAGCCTAATACAAAAAGGGACAGTTCTGCTGGCTTCTAGGCTCCTCACTAAAGAATCTTTGAAAATCTGATTATTATTCTCTTGCAGAATTCAGAGTGCAATTTTAAGCACCTGGGTGTGAAAACTTTAGTCTGTATTAAAACACAAAGGATCTAAAGACAAAGAAAAAATGTGTGCGTATTGCCGTGCGTATTGCCAAGTGCAAAGTGAGTAACTGCAAAAAAGCTTTAGTCCCTGGCAATAATAAGTCCTAATCTATTAAATTTTTCACACATGTTTATTATAGACATGTAGATTGGGCTGCTTTGGGTTCCCCAAAGTAATTCTTATATACAGTATCATATTCAAATTATATCCTGCACTGCATCTTGCACTTCACTGCAGTACTAGAAAGAATATAGTTGGGTTTTTTTAATAGAAGATGGAAGAGTCCCCTTCTATATACTGAGATTTAATCCTTTATTTCATGTTTGACTCTCCACACGAGAAGAAATTCATGGTACTGTCCCTACGTAACTGAAGCCTTTTTAGAGAATATGGAAAAGAAGGAGGGCTTTTTAAAAAGCAGTTTTTTCATAGCTGGCTTTAAGAGTTCATCCCACCAAAAAGTCATATCTGTGTCTTATTCAGAGTGCTTAAACTCAAATTACCAAGGGAAAAAACAGTGCTCTGAAATTCATTCTACTGTCAGCAAAATCAAGTCCAAAGCATGTGGCTACCCGGATACTCTTCAGAGCCTGTTGTGGAATCTTTGATGGCCTTTTATCCCCCCTTTCCCCTGGTTGTTGTGAATATATGTACAGTTTATTATTACCAGGAAGAGCAATTGCATGTAATTATCCCCTCTTCTTGGGAAAGGTAGTAAAGCAAGGTACTGTGAGTGCATCAGGAGTAGCCAGAATTCAGAAACAAGCCAAAACCCCCACAAACACAAACTGCCCACTCTAACAGAGATTCTGGTAATGCAAAAGCACTGAGAATTATAAATGCACTTATAGTTGCTTAACTATAAGAAACCACTCAGTATAAAGGGATAGCTCAATGTAGGTATCTACTTGTTTCTCCCAAACCACTCAGTCTGTAACTACTTTTCTACTAATAAACAGTCTAATTACATGAAAAATGAGTGAGCCTTTGGAAAAAAAAAAATATATATATAATAAAAGGAAAAACCCAGCTATCATTTTGTGGTTGTTCTTGTTTGTTTGTCAGAAACTGAAGATTGAAGTAAATTGGTAGCGAAAGACTCCGGACACGGACAGATATTTTGGGTTTTTTTACCTGTATTCATCACAAACTATAAACACAAATTCTCCCTGCCCTGAGTAGGACCTTCAGAAGTCTTCTTTGGTCCCTTTCACATAATCACGTATGCTTAGGTATTTGTTTTTCAGGTTAGATGTCAGTAGTGATAATATATATTAAAGACAACAAGAACAAAAAAAAAAAAACCCAAACCAAACAAAACAAAAAAAATTAAAACTGGCAGGAGTCTTCTCTGTTCCAAAATAGCCAGAAAAACTCATAATCCTGATTAAATCATGAACACTAAGAGGGATTCAGCTGGAGACCATATAAATTACAGAAGTTCCTTACTTCCAGCTGTAAATGATATTAATTTTGGTGAGTGATTATCAGGGAGTTCAAAGTGTATTGACTAACCTCAGACACTGACTTTCTGACCCCCAAGCAGCCTGCCCAAATCTTTTTACCCCTCTTTGTAGATAAAAAGAGCTGTAGGACAGTGCACACCACGGCATCATGTTCTCTGAGAGCTGTCCTGCTTGTTTTGACAAACAATCCTGTGGTTTCTTAGCTTGGATGTGCTGTCCTATCGATCAGCAGATTTTAGTATATTCACATGTTAGAGAGAACTGGGCACCTCCAAAGACTCTCAGGTGAAGCCAATTAGTCTTTCTCTTGTTGAACAAAAGTCAGAACAGCTTCCACCAGCACAGTAGGAGTGCAGTGCTCTACAGTATTAATACTTCTCTTCTTTTTCCCCTTTGAAAGGTGCAAGAGTGCAAACAAATGCAAAGAAATCAGGCCAGGCTGTATTAGTTCCAGCCAGTTTGTGATCAACATCAGCAGCCTGCTACTGCAATTTGCCAAGCGCCTACCAGGGCTCAGCTAACTGGAGCAGATGTTTGCAAGAGGATCATCTTGGATGCATTGTTCCAACGTGGCTGCAGAGACTGCAGTCAGCTACAGCTAGGTTCAGCCAAATTCAGAATCTGAAGTTTGATTGCCATTGGGAAATTAGCTCACACTCCAGTTCAGTGTGTTTAAATGATTTTTAAGTCAAAACAATGTCACTGCCAGGAGGTCCCATCTTTCAGACAATTGGGAGATTGTGCTCCAGCACAAGAACTCCAGCTGCTTTTGTCTTAAACAGCAGCCTAAATAAAAGGACTCACTATACACCTGACTTCTAAGCTTTTAATAATTCACACATGTCAGGTTTTCAGGCTGTACTGTGTAGTTCCTTTTTGCTAATTACATGTTGTCTCACACTGATGCCATATACCTCCTTAAATCACGAGCCCCTTCAGAAAATTTAACCCAAAATACCTGCACAGTACTCTCTTGGCAGCTGTTTAGTTACATGCAATTCTCTTTCCCTGTTGACTTTTATCTTTTAACATCCCTTATCTACCCAAAACTAGTTCATGGGAAATCAAATATAAGGGATGGGATGGATGTGAGATGTCCATCACTGTTCCTGACTGCCGTGTGAGAGCTCTGTCCAGCTGCTAATTGGGAGGCTGTTCTGTAGTAAGGACAATTAAATACACCCTGGTAAGATCAATATATTCACATAATGTGGAGAAAGTAAACTAGCATGTATAGATTTTTGTTTGTTTGTTTGTTTTGTTTTTGTTTATTTCCAGGATTTTCAAAAGAACATTCAATTACAAAGTAGGGGTAGGGATTTTTCTTATGGGTCAAATAAAAACATGATCAATGTTACTGTTGCTAAATAAATTTCACATATACTAAACCTGGAAATAAAATTCTGATACTTTGCTTATAGTTTGCCTGGAGTTTTGTGATTTGCATATATATATATATATACACACTTGAGTGAAAGAGATTTGGGAAAACCTGCCAGCTACTCAAAGCACGAATAATTTTCTTTCACATTTTTTGAAATCACTCTTTAAAAAAAACAAAACAAAACAAAACAAAACAAACAAACCCAAACAACTGTAGCTGTGCAATCTGTAATAAACTGAACACACCAAAAGAAACTTTGTTCTCTGGCAGTGTCTGGTTCAGCAGACAGAAAAGCATCTGTCATGAAGCTTTGTGTGAGTCACTATCTCCATCTAGTGCTGCCAGTAAGAAATTGGGCTGCTAAACCCGGCAAGGTATGGACACTGCAAACACAAGAGATTCTGTAATGAGATAAAATTGTTCTTCATATAAACAGTTACTGCTTCAGCCATTAATTCATCATAGTTTAAAATATGTCAACATTTCATTTGTAACACACGAAGTTTATAAATTGCCTATAAAAGTTCACCAGGGTTTTTTTTACTGCTCTCAGGGTTTTCTGCAATGACCTTTTGGTATACAATCATTAATATGTTCATTAATGTTAATTAATACGTTCATCAATAATAAATAGCACAGAAAACTTGTCAGGAGCTTCCCTGAACCATGGTGTCCTCTCATAGCTGCCAAATGTCTGGGTCAAGGATTAATTTCCAATTGACCAAATCTGTAAATCAGTGAGTGGCTGATACATTACAGGCAGTGCTCTGAGACAGGGAAAAAGGAGGGGGGCAATGCAGAACTTAGTTCAAGGAATTTAAACTGACAGGATTATGCTACAACAGCTTCCCAACATTGAAATAAGTACAGTCTCTTTTTTTTTTTTTTTTTACAGCTTTTGCTCCAATACCAAATTAAAAAATAATTGCAAATTCATTGCTGTTTACACTGCCTCCTCAAAACTGGAAGAAAATTACTGTGAAATAGGATTCAGCCCTATGACTAAAGCATCTGCAAAACATAACCTCCCAGCTCAGGAGACAGTGTTCTGCAATTATTCCAGAAACAGCAGAAATACAAAGACAAGCAGTGACTTCTATCTGCAATGTGTTTTACACTTTTAAACTCTTGGTACGAATTCTCACTACAGATTTTAGTCTTGTTTCAATGTATTGAACTAGCACAAGTAATTAACTTTTTTTCCCTTTCTAGGAAATTAGAGATGGATAAAAATGTGACTGATAGAGTTTATGTGGATTTCTGTGCATCAAGAAACATTCCATTAGTCTCGTTTTTAGTGTAAGAAAAAAGTGAAACCTGTTTTATGACGTTATAGTGCTTTAAAGGACTCAAAACCAGACTAAGCTTTCCATGGTCTTTATGGTAGGTGTACTGCATTTTCAATTTTTTTAAATTGTGAAAGTTATAACAACCATCATAACTGAAGTTTTTATCTAACCCACTTTTATCTCTTTGGATAATTTTAAACCCGTGTTGTTTTTTGATTATAAGCTGTAACTAATTTATCTAATCTTGCTCAATAAGATAGTTTCATCTCACCACTTTTGTAGGACACCTTATAAATATTAACAACTTAAATCAAGATTAAGATCATAATTATTTGCTATGAATTATAATAGGATAAATAAGTCAGGATAAGAATAGTACTTAACTATTTTTTTCTCATTAAGTTCAGACTTTGAGCATCGTTCGGATCTAATTTTATTGGTTATGATATAAAAGTGAAGTGTGTATTAAGTAGTTTCCTGCATCTTCTACACAAAGAAAATACATAAAAACCATTAGATATCTAGTTGAGCAAAAGCTAAAAATTGTTGTAATAGATGGTTCAAATAACTCTCAAGGTTTATTTAAATATCTGAGTGTCACTGTGCTGTCGTGTGGACATTTGTATTTCTGTCAGGAAATGATACATGGATATTCATTTTGTTTGAGCAGAGGAGGCAGCTGTGTAATCCTGCTGCAGTCCTTGCGAGTCTCCTGAAACAAAACAGCTGGGTCAGAGACCCTGACATTCCCCTTTCAAGGGATGTAAAGTAAAATGACACTTTTTTCCCACAGTATGATTGAGATAATAATGATAGGAGTGTCTTCTAACCACGTTTGTGACTGTTGCTTCCTATAGGGAACATCTCCAACATCACAGCTTGGGCAGTGTCCAGCAACCCAACTCTTTAAAGCCTCTGTCTCTGTGGTTTTGTTTGTTAGAGCCTGACGTACAGGTATTAAAATCCTCTGTCAGAAGGCAGGCAAGGCCTTGCATTTCTGTCACCTGAGAGAGTCACTGCTTCTCCACCCAAACCACTGTATCCCAGATAAACACCTCCTTCCTCTGCACTGTGTCACCAGAGTTCTCAGGTATTCCTAGCCCAAAGGCTGTAGCCTCTGGCTGCTGTAGTGAAGGTGCGCAAGGGACGTAGGAATTCATCATACAGTTCTATGTCAGCAGTTTGTCAAACCAGGGACTGACAACAGCACAGGCAAGAACAGGTTCTAAGAAAACTTCAGTGAGTGTTTTAAACAGCCTCCTAAATCACACCTCCATGGATGGAGTCCTCCCTAGAGAGAAAGGAGAAATTATTTCATACTGCAGCTGGTGACCTGGGGCCCCATTTTGGCCATCTGCATTCAAACTAAGATGCTCAGCAGGGTGCTGCATGCAGAATCATGGATTGGATGCTGGTTTTTTTTTTTAAAGATGTTTCTATATCTAATTTTCATTGATTTCAAAGGATCATTCTTTAAAAGTCAAGTGCTAAGTCAATGAGCTGAAGCACTAAATCCACACAATAAAGGTCAGTATTCATAACATCACGTGGATCAGATTCTTGTCCATCAGACTAGAGCCTGCAGTACAATAATGTACACTCTGTATATTGTTATCAAGAACCACCAGATATCTCAAACAGGGTTGAATTTATCCAGTGTATAAAAGAAAAACCCTGAAGGCCTGTGTTTCAGTTGTCCTTCTGTAGACAGATTTTTTTTTTTTTTTTAATTGCTGCAAAACTTTATATAGTTTATGTTTATTTGGCTGATAGCAATATTTAAACTGCTGACGGGAACTGAACTACAGTCACATCCAGATTTATTTAATTATTTACTATTCTTTTTTACCATTTTAGTGATCTTTTCTGAGGGTTAACTTCTATATTTATTTCAAATGTTGACTTTCATTTCTTGCCAAAATTGCAAATCTCTTGGTTTGAATTTTGCAAAAATATTTGATTATATTCAATTAAAAATAAATAACAAAATTCATATTTTTCCAATTATTTCTTTCTGCTTCCACAACAGATTTATTTTCCTTCTTCAGAGTAGTTATCCTAGTTGTGTTACTCTGACCTTCACTGCTAACTGTGAAGTTACAAAACAGAAAACAAAGCAAAATGAAATCTCGTATTTGCTAAAGCAAAACTGAGGAAATAAAATATATCCACCAAAGTTTACTTCTTTTTTATACCTAAGTTTCACAAGAGTTGTAGCTGCTCCTTAGTCGAGCACAGCACCTGACAACTGCTCAGTCTGGTCTCCACTCCAGCAATGTTCTTTTTTGGGGTTCTGAGAACATTTCTTGACCCCTCTATCCCACGTAAATGCAACTCTATGGGATGATCTTCAGTTTTTCTGTGACATTCACTCACTGAAAGTATTGTAATTTATCTTTCCTTGAGATCCTCTAATACAGTTTGGTTGTTTTTTTTTTTTAAACAGGAGATGTTAAATTAAACTGATAATTTGACTATCACTCTGTTTATTTCTCTACATCTTTCTAATACTTCCTTTAAAAATATTTGTCTGGTGTTACAGATAAAATATATTCTGATTTGAAGATCTTATAATTTCTGAGGATTGAACTGAAACTCTTATATATATCTTAATTATATTTCTGAGAAGAAAAATGAGACTCTTCAAACTTGTAGAATTCCAGAAAAAACTTCTGGAAGACAAGGAACCATTATTAATAAAAAACATGTATCTCAAGGAAAAACGTGCTCTGATTCCAGTATTTCCAGGTGATCCAGGGTGAGTCATAAAGGTACATCTAGCATCCAATGAATTTTCTGATCTGTATAGCAAAGAATCAGCAGTCAAAGTTTTATCTGCTGAATCTGTGTGGAAGGGGACAGTACAGCTGACATTATAAGACAGCAGTGGTGGAACAATCTATTAAGTCATTTAAGTAATAAATCAAGTATAGATATAGGCACATGCACGAAATTCGGTAAGCTTTCATGAAGGGATCAGTTCTACAATTGCACATCTGAGAAAGTGGGGGGCTCTTTTAAATTGGTTCTGTAGTTAAAGTGCATTAGGATATTTTTAAGTTGTGATTGGTGGTGACTCCTAGCTGATAACAGATACCAACTGATCATTTTATTTACCATACATTGTAATATTGAACACTTTTAACATTTGCTATGCAACACAGTAACATTTATCTTAATGTGTTGAATATTGTCCCATCTCAGTAGGCTGTAAAATCAAATAGCTGTTGAAAATGAAGCTCAAAGATCACAGCTCAAAAGGTAGACCTGGATCAAAATGTGACACGTGATCCTGGAAGTTCAAGTGCATGGGACCAGCAGTAGAATCATCTATCCTCCATCTGTGTAAACTGCATCTGAACAATTCCTTCAGCACATAACGCAGATTTCAAGGTTCAGCATTCAATCTTCAGCATCCAGACCTGTAGTTTCACAATGCATATGCTGAAAGAATGGAAGAAACTTTACTTTATCTACTTAATAATAATTGTCTTCCATTTTCCTTTCCTAGGACTTCTCTATATTTTCACATGGCTGTGAGGGGACAAGCATGAAGGGACAATGAAACCTGGCCAGCAGACACATTCCAAAGCAGAAAACTCCTCATGGAACAAGGTAACGTACACACTGTCCATGCTCCAAACGGAGAATTTAATGTCATAAGTGCATCAGAAGAAGCAGCATTGATGGTAGTCAGTTTCATTTATGCTAAATCTAACAATGTAGAGTGGGTTTAATTTTCTGCGCAGACATATTGTGTGAAGGTTGCCATTTGAAAAGGAATAAATGAAAGTAGTCTTTGGTTATGAAAAATCACGGGAAATAAAATGAAACTTTAAAATTTGCTCTGTTGACTTTTAATGCTGAAACACTAAGCTTCAGAGGCTGCTATTTCCATGACAGCATGGTACTGAGAGTTTAGATTTTAGAGAAGATTTTTTCTATTGCTTATTTCAACAATGCTCACCTGTAAATCACATAAAGGCAAAAAAATATGTACTTTCTTGGCACGGGACTGACTTGGCACACAGATAGGCTTTCATATCTGTTGTGCTTATTTGCATGTAACAGCTTTAGGTATTGAGTTTCTTTAATATACCAAATAATCTTAAATTACAGCTGCAATGGTTTTACTGCCTTTAAAGAATATAACTCCATTCTTAATCACAAGAACACACTTGTTGCAACTGATAACAGGTAATTGCAACTTGGAGTGGTTTAGGGTGACATAACTGGACTTTATATAACTTTACAATTGTATTAAACCTAAGCTTGATAGATTAACCTTGCTCAATAAAATAATTAATCAAGAATTGAAGCAAAAGTTGTCTGCTTCAGTAAGTGACTGTTATCTGTCAGGCTGTGTAGTTTTAGTAGCCTTTACTTGCCAATACATCTACTGAAACAGAGATTAAAAAATTACATGAGGGGAAGAAAAGGGGACAGTATTAATTTATGTGTGCTCAACAGTCATTGAAGAAGAAGGACAATGACAGTCACACCAAAAACTTTCAAAGAGCTGGGTGCATCACTAATAGTACTTGCCACTAGGGATGGACTACAGTCACCTCTGATCATAAAATCAGAAGGCAAAGTATTCTGTGAGACAGTAAAATCCAACTCCTGAGAAGACTTAGTTTTGCTTGATTTCTGCAAGCCAAGGGAACCATCATAACGCTGGTGATGTTCAAAAGGCGTTTGCTGTGTTTGCGGAATGAAGGTCACACGTAAGATGTAACAGGGCCCGTGGAATACTTATTTGGAAATTTCAGATTGTCTTGTTGCTTTCAAGGTTGAGAAGCTGGGAGTATTTTCCTTTGTGTTCTTGCACAGGGGATGCCATTGCTCTCTATAAACATTTACGATATACTTGTGTGAGGTTAACTTTAAATATACACTTCTCTGCAAGACGCTGATAAGACAAAGCAGAAACTGAGAGGGTTTGTTGAAACAAATCTATCAAATTACAGTAATGCTTTGCTCTTTCACTGAAAGCACTTTTACTAGCCACTTGAAGTGCTGCTTATCCTTAATAGCTTGTTCACTAGAGAAGTCCCCAGTCAACGAGTCTTATTGCTTTATGCCTCTGAAAATGCAAGGCTGATGTCACGGAGCAAGAGACAAAAGCAAAGCTATCAGCTATTACTGGAAGAGATATCACAAGTGTGGTAAAAAGAGAGTAAGGACACAGTAATTCATTTTAGTAGTGGTATAAAATTAATTTCTTTGATCACAGTTAACTTTGAGTACATCTTAAGCTAGGGGAAAAAAATCAGTTTTCCATAATTTAATTGGTAGCTTACTCTAAAAACCACAGTGCAGGTCACCACTTTTTCACTATGCAATGAATTCATTTCTTAATTCAAACAGACATTGAAAATTACTCTTTGGACATCTCTTACCATGTCAGTGGCTTGCATTCACATGATCTCTTCCTTCAAATCCCTTCTGCTCATTTCAGAAAGAACTTCTGGACTTCTGAGCTAGACCTGAAGTCCTCCTTGACATAGAAAGTGCAAGTTGCATATAGTTGGGAGGATTTTTTGGGTTTTATATTTCTTACACCATTATTTTTACATGATCCATGAGTGTGAGGCAGTGAATATGGAAAATGAATGTTTCCAGCCCAGACTTAAGGCATACTCTGGTTCCTTTGAGCAGCCACTTTTCCAGCTGGCTTGGTGTGCCTTCCACACTGAGCTAACCCACCAGGCTGAGGACGAGCCTGCGGTGGAACTGACAGAGTTCTGGCCTTGTATGTGCCAGATTTTACCTGTGGCCCCCATTGTGGAAACACTTGCAGAAGGTTGAGCAGGGACTGAAATCCCATCTGGAGCAATTTGATGATGAGCACAAGAACTGTTCTGTCAGAGGTTTTTGCAGCAACCATTTAAAATGCACATCAACTCTAAAACAGTTATTTAAACATCTTTTACTGAGCATTGAAAGCTTACTTGATCAACTCTACATATGATACTTTTAACAAAGGGGGTAACCCTCCACATTTTACATTGTAATTTTCTGTCAAAAGGATAGTGTATATGCCGTGAAAACTTCTATGTAATGTGAATAAGGTAAATATATTGTTTCTCATATTGTTAGCAGAAATGTTACCTTTTGACCTTGCTTTTGAGATTTTTTGGAACATTTGATGCTTCTGATAATAGTTTAATATTACTTTCTTCACATTGATTAAATATACTTCATACATCACGGAACAATGAGTAACATTCAAATAAGGCTGTCCATTGAACTGCCTGCAAAAATGATAAAGTAAAAAATTAATCTCCAAAGTAAAGTCAAGCCTGAAATTGAAATCTTTGATGCATACATTTCATAATTAGTTCATTCTGCTATATCTAAAATGCAAATACAATGCTCTTAAAATAATTCAGGTCTTCCTGCATGGAGCATTAATAAATTGTTCTAGCTGCTGCACTTCTGACTTCGAAGGATTCTGGAGTCATTTGACTTTTTTGTCATTTTCTTTTTTAAGTTGCTGAATTTTCTTTTTTTATAAAGTTACCTAAAATAGCCCTCCTTGTCTCTTGTGTTACTTTAACAGTTTCAGGCACGGGATCCACCTACATATCAAGGGAAAAAGAAGCCCACAGAATACGAGCAGGATCAAAGCTTCAGGATATAGTTGATGTCATTCCTCCATTGCCCTGACATCACCAAATTCTGACCATTTTTTAATGGTCCAGCTGCTGTAGGACTATTCTCTAAACTACAACAGTGAAATTATCCTGTTCTGGGAGGTTTGCTGGCTTGAGGTTTTTTAGTCTGTGTGCATGGTTTTCGTTTTATTTTGTATTTACATATTTTAGGCTGGGTCTTTTTCCTTGATAACATCCTTGAGGAACTCAGCAGCATTAAGCCAGCAGAAGCAAGGGTTTGAGAATGGCTAAAAATGTTGTTGCCACACCGTGTCTGATCTGAAATCTTCTGTCAGGGAAATGATCTGTTTCCTTCCTGCAGCAATGATGCTGATTGATAATGGAAAAAACAGATAATTTTGAACATAAGCCCCTGAATCTGACTTATCCAAGTATCTCTATCATCCCCTGTTATGGCTGAGTTTCTACTTTTTTGTGAAATTACTGACCAAATCCTTGCAAGATGTTGAGATCTGAGAAGTTAAGTCATGAACAGTATCTATATTAAATTAATAAGTCAATATTCTTTGTGTGTCACTTCTAAGACTTCTAATCGTTACATTCAAGGGTGAAAAAACATTAACTAAATGATGCAACTTTACTGACGACTGGCAGAAAAGTAAATCTTGCACTTTGGCCCAAAGAACATGGCCTTCTTCACTGTAGAAAAATAAATCTTCTGGAGGAAATGTTAAAATTCAGGTTATGAATAAGGAAAATCTTCATTTCATAGCATCTAAGAAAGAAAAATAATTTTTAATGCTTATGAAACATCAGCACCCTCATATATTCTGAGAAAACATATTTATAATCTGATAAAAGCAGAAACCCAGAATACTGACTTTTACTCAGCTATGGTACAAATCACAGAATCATAAAATGGCCTGGGTTGGAAGAGACCTTAAAGATCACCCAGTTGCAACTCCCTTAGCATGGGCAGTGACTCCTTCCACTAGACCGGGTTGCCCAGAGCTCCATCCAGCCTGGCTTTAAACACTTCCAGGGATGGGGCAGCCACAACTACTCTGGGTAATGTTTTTGAGTGCCTCAGAACCTTCATAGGATCTAATGGAAACTTCCTCTCCTTCAGTTTGAGTCCATTCCCTCTTGTCCTGTCATTCCAGGCTCTTGTAAAAGTCCCTCTCCATCTCTCTCAGAGGATTGCTTCAAATACTGGAAGGCCACAATTAGGTGATCCCAAAGCCTTCTCCTTTCCAGGCTGAACAGTCCCAATTCTCTCAGCCTGTCCTCATAGGAGAGGTGTTCCATCCCTCTAATCTTGGTGGTCTCCTCTGGACTCACTCCAACAGGTCCCTGTCCTTCCTGTGCTGCGCCCCCCGAGCTGGGTGCAGAGCTGCAGGTGGGGTCTCACCAGAGCACAGCAGAGGGGCAGGATCCCCTCCCCACCTGCTCTCACGCTGCTCTGGATGCAGCCCAGGATGGGATTGGCTTTCTGGGCTCCAGGTGCACACTGCTGGCTCATGTCCAGCCTCACCCACCAGCACCCCAAGTCCTTCTCCCCAGGGCTGCCCTGGATCTGCTCATCCCCAGCCTGGATTGATACCGGGGGCTGCCCTGACCCCGGTGCAGCACCAGCACTTGGTCTTGTTAAACCACAGGAGACTTCCATGGGCCCACCTCCTGAGCTTGTCCAGGTCCCTCTGCATGGCATCTCATCCTTCAGGAGTGTCAGCTGCACCACTCACCTTGGTGTCGTGGGCGAATTTGCTGAGGGAGACTCAACCCCTTTGTCTTTGTCCTTGATGAAGATATTAAATAACAATTCATCCACTTCATCATACACAGCCACAGATACATCACAGTACAGGCCCCTGAGGGACACTTGTCACTGATGTCCACCACGACTCAGATGTGCTATCTTACATTACACATCTGCCTCTTATTTACCCTGGCTGCAGAATGGGCATGTGTTTCACAGCTGTTCCTCTGCAGATGAGCAAAACTGTTCAGATCGTGGTGGAAAACTGTGCACAGCAGGCAGTATAAAACCAGACCTCTTTTAAATACATATGTAATCCCCATAGCATGAATAAGAGAGAAGGTAGGGATATCAACAGAGTAGAGGCACAGCAAAAAACAGAAACAAAAACAAACAAAAAAATCCCCAACAAACAAACAAAAACAAACAAACAAACAAACAAACAAACAAACCCACCAAAAAACCAAAACCAAACCAAACAAAAAAACCCACAGGAAAATACATCAGAAAGGTGGCTAAAATAGATACAGATTTCACAATGTACACACAGAATATTCCTGTCATGTTGCTGGTGCTTTTGTCTCAGAATCAGGATAGAGACCGAGTAGAAAAGGTACAGTGAAAACCACAGCTTAAAAGTTCAGAAAACATTCTAGAGAATGTAAAGCGGGATAAATGCTCAAAATTATCAGAGTGCCTTCAAAAACGAAGACTCATACTGATATTTGAACAATAAAAGTTTGGTTTTTTCCCACACCCTAGCAACGTTTCGTGGCTAACCCTTTACAAAGGTAACAAAGAAGGATTTGGTGACAGCTATATATTCATAGTTAGCTGCAGAAGTGCAAGGCAAGTACAGCTGCAGCCAGACTTTCTGTGAGCAGATGTTCTACTTTTGAAGGAGAAAAAAAAATTAAATAAGGAGATGGAGGAGCAAATGGAAGAAAAAAAATGAGAATACAGAAAACCAATTAGAATATGATCTGTAAGAAGTCTGGAACTCCACATTTGCATCTGTGATCCATAGATTCTAGCACAAGAAAGAAAGAAATGTAAAATACAAGTCAGATACATATTGGTTACATATTATTGTGGCACTTCAATGGGCACTGCAACATGCACAAGCCCTAACTTTAACCTAATGAGGCCAACATTCCTACATGGCCCTGCTTGGGGCTGCAGGAATTCAGAGCCCAATGGACAAACCACAACAGGAAACCTGTTTTTGCTGGTTTTAGATGAGCATCCATCAATTCAGCCTTTGGAAATGAAAGTCTTGTAGACACTGTGATGAGACTGTGCTGTCCCCATTTGTGAGCAAGCCTTGTCCCTTTTGGAAATAATCTATTACGAACAAAGCGTAACAAATCCAAGCTGGCATCGATGCTGAACTACTTGTAATTTCAAGAAATTTTTCAAGAAGTTATAGATCAAAAGTAGTGAGAATGAAATAAGATACGGTTTGGAATAGGGAACTATGAGCAGACTGAGAAAGAACAGGAAGAGTAAGGATGAGGATGAGGTAAGAAGTCAGAATCAAAATAAAAGTAAGAAGTATTTTTGAGAGAACAAGCTAAACTTGCACAGATCACAGATTTTTGCTTCCTCTGGTGAACACTACTTTTGCTCCCTCTCCTGTCACATAAGGTGCATGTTTGCAAGAATTCAAAAGCAGTTTCAAATACAGATGATTGCATTTGAAAGACCCACAGTCTTCCTAAATGCAACAAAATTTCTCTAGCTTTCTACATAAGATGTAATACTTGTGTGTGACTTTTATTTGTAAAGCAAGAATACTTGACCTGAGAAATTAGAAGTGTGCAAGCTAATAGGAACAAATTAGGAACAAAGCAGAAGACTGCAGGCAATGTAAATTTTATTGGGAGTTGGAGAATTTTTGTTCTGTGATGAAATTTTTGCTTTTTTTTTTTTTTTTTTTTTTTGGGGGGGGGGGGGGATCACAAGATTAAATTGTAATCCTAAGGATCTGTGTGAAGAAAAAGGAAAAACAAATCATAAAAATATAAAGGCCTTTTTTAGATAGTATGTATTAGAGGTTTAGAGGGAGCACATGTTGGAATAAGACTGGAATAGGCCTATCAGTCTTTCCATGTTTTTCTCAATCACAAATTCTAAACAGTTTCACAACAGCCACCTCAGGCCATACCATCCAGGCATGAGTCAAGGATTTTTAAGTAACAGTGACAGTATTAACATGCTGTTATTTTTCTCAACAGCCACCCCAACTATGAACCTCTAAAAATTTAAGAAATCACCCTATGCTCAATGACATAATTCCCATCAATCTTTAACCAACCACTACAAAATAAAAGCATTTTGCTTGTTTCAACATTTTACCATGTAAGTTCATTGAAATTAAGTTTTTCATTGTGTAACAGAAGTATCCCAGCTTTTCTGAAAACAATTGAGTTGCTGTAACAGCTGAAGTATGCAGAGGGCAATGAATACTGAAGAGGACCTGGAGGAAGCAGCTGCACTTCCTGCATGGAGCAAAAGATGGCAATATTTTCTTATGTGTTGGGAGAGTTAGATATGGTATCTCACTCTAAAACAATTATAAATCATAAATTCACACTTACTGAAACCCAGCATAAAAGCAGTTTCTCAGAAACTCAATGCATGTATCACTTATGGATAAATTTAAGTTTTAGGAGCAAACTACCTTGTGAAAATGCCTTTTTTTACGTCTCCAGAACTCAAATATAAAAACATCCCAAAGCCTTTCCCTGCAAAGGTCACTCTCTGAGTTTAATTACAGCATGGCTTTTCAGCCCAGAAGACGATATGATGTAAAAGAGTAGCTGGGCCAAGATGCTCCCTGAGGAGCACTGTTAATATAAGAGATTTTACCTGTTTAGAAAAGATGCAGTACACAGGTCTGTGAGAGGTGAAGAGGCTAATTTAGCTACTTGCTGGAAAAGACTCCATAAATTCCCTGTGCAGCACTGCACATGTGCTTGGCCTTTGCATGTGAGCAGGAAGAGCAGCTCTCAGCAAAATGCAAGGGCTGCCAAGCGCTGGGAGTGTCCAGAGAAATTCATGGCAAGCCAGGAGACCGTGACTCCCTCCAATATCCACCTGGAGGTGCCCAAGTGAGTTGCCATAATTTCTGCTGTCTTGTCCATAAAGCAGACCAAATGGAGATCAATCTTTAGCCAGTGTTCCTCTAGTATTTCAATTTAATAAAAAGTGAGCTTCTCCTGTGTCTGACATACAAGACACAGATACAGTGGGACTGTAGCTGCTCCACAGCAGCTTCCTACACATCGGAAAGTATCCTTGGCTCTGATTCCTAGTAAAAAATATTCTTGTATTAACATACTAGTACTGGAGGGAAAAAAAAATGTATAGAGACACACACATATACATATATATAAATTTATCCTTAGATGAAGGACACAGAATGTGTTCACTGCAGAACATATTTTGCATAAAATATTGTTTTATTTTTTCTGTTTTATTTTCTCAAGCAATTCACATGCCAAGTCAAAACATGAAGTGAATTCTTGCTTTTTAATACACAAATACCCCTGGCAAGAAAACATTGGTGTAATTGATCGTAGGATAGACTCCCAAAAGACAAGAATGAAGAATCTTTTGAGATTATGAACTGGTAAAAATCACAAGAGAACAATGGCCTTATACTTTCTTTGGAATATTTTCCCATCCAGTTTCTCTTCCTTTGCTTTTTCTCTTTCTCTTTTTAAACACAAGCTTCCAATTCTGTCTCCTTGTCCACAAGATCGCATCATACTTACTCCTCTAATATAGTTTAAGGAAGTTTGAGTAAAAAAGTATAAACTCTGAAAAGGAATGTTTGCATAGAGCTGTCAATATTTCAAGTTCACAGAACGTTTTATCAGCATGAAATTAAGCTGTTCATTCAGATCTCAAAGGTCTTTGCAAGTTTTTTAAAAAGTGCGACCCAGTGGTTTGGGCTCAGAGAACAGCACAACCCCTGCCTTCCCAGGCTCTGTTTTTGGGAGTGGGGGATTCTGCCCTGGGTGTTGGGACTGAGGTTACAGCAGTGGAGGCGTCTCCAGCCTGCAGCAGCCACGCCAGCTGTGCGGAGAGAAGGACGATTCCAAGGGTTGCACTGGCTTGTGTGCTAAAGCCCCGGTGTTATGAACACAAACTCCTCACTGGTTCTTAGAAAATTAATGCAGCATTACAGATGGTTGTCTGGCTGGCCTTTATTGTGTTTGGGAAAGAATTGGGTTTAATGCTTTAATAGGTCTTCAATATTCCTCTGTCATTTCCTTACTTTATTAGGCACTATTTCCTGCAAAGAGTCTCACAAATGAATTTGAAGAAAGCTAATGTGCCACTCTAATGACAGATTGCTTTCAGGCCTGAGCTCAAGGAACTTTCTTCCTATCTCACTAATGAATCACAGTCATTCAATAGTGGGCTGTCGGATAGATATGGGAAGTGCTCTCTGCTTTAAAGCTTTCCCAACATGAGGAATGATCTTAGGGCCACAATATCATCAAACAAAAAGTAGGATATTGTTACAGAGGCTCAGATTAGTATTATTATAATGAACCCAGACATTATGTCCTTCAAAAAACAGAGAGAAAACATCAGCATGTATGCACTATTTGCCTTCAATCAGAGACACACTGACAATGCTGGAAATGCCAATAGTTTTATAGATTGCTGTGCAGTTTAATACTTTTTCCTCTACCTTTTTTTCCCTTAAGAGATGAAATCCACAGCAGCAGCACGACAGAAGATATATTAAATCAGTCAGTGAACCCATGAAGAGAGAAACTCTGTCTTTCAGCAGTAACAACAGAAATTCAAAGTAGGTTTCATGTACAGAGAAGCGCCTGACTCCAACAGCAGCATTCTCTCTGCATCTCCAGTAAATCAAAACTAATCGGTAATGCTGAGGATTTATATGCCCAGAACTATATTTCCAAGTTCTTCCACACATTTCTGATAAACCAGCTTTTCATTATGTCTCAACCTGTTTAACGATTTTGCAAAAACTAGAGTTCAGAGAAAACTCACCAGAGTTCACCTATTTAATACTCAATGATTGATTAAAATATTTTTACACTCCTAACCCCCTTTTGATTCTTATTCTATTTAAAAAAAACCCAAACCACATGCTCTTGCATTTTTCTTCTGTATGATTCAACATCATTTTTTCTTTATATCAAATCTTTTGTTTTCCAGAGACGATCCTCTATGGCTGTTATTATAAAAATACTTCACTCAGAGCTGGCCACAACAGTGTGTCTTGTATGAGCTGTATCCCTGCAGAACTGCTGCTGCAATTTTTTTATGTTTAACCAGGCATGTTCCACTGTTTTATAGGGTCATGGAACCATTTATGTTGGAAAAGATCATCAAGTCTAGCCATTACTCTCGCAGTTATTCTGGTAGCCTCTTTTTGAGAAAACAACCATGGTCAGACTGCTCTTACAGGTAAGGGAAGTAAAAATAAAAGTCAACAAGAGCACTGGAATGTATGAATAACATTAATAAAAGTGTGAAAATGTTTTCTTGATCACATCAGGCAGAAGCAGCTTTAATTGGTATGAGGATCTAAGGAATAAAAACTAACTTGGTAAATTTAGTTTTCCTCACGTTAATGTGGGAAACAATGGCACTTTCTCAAGCTGTTGCTGACACGGGCTGGGCATCACTGATGGTAGGACATGGGGAGTGATTGCTTTTGCGTCACTTGATTTTGTGTTTGTTGGTATTTTTTCACTTAGTAGTGTCTTCACCTCAACTCATGAGGTTTTCCTCAATTTTGTCCATGCTATTCCCTCACCCATCTCATTGGGTGGGTATGAACTTCTGAACTGCTGGTTGTGGTCAACCTTCTTCAATAAGTTTCAGATATGGTACAGCAGAGGAATAGAAACCACTCCAACTTAAAATCCCTTTAGACTCACTAGATTTTCTTCTGAATTTGACCTTGTGATTTTTATTTTATTTTATTTTATTTTACTCTTTTAGTCCTAAAGCAGAAGGCAAATTCCTAAATTCCACTGTCATTTCCTGTCCATATTTCATACCACAAGCTGCCAGGCAAAATGAAGGTGGTGTTCAAATGACTTTTTTATTTTTTTTTTGCACTGAGGGTCTGAAATTAGTTTGAAATGTGAACTATGTAATTCTATATACCAGTATTTTCTTTAATTTCTGTCATTGTATGGCACTTAAAGAATGCTTTCTATGGTGGAGGCAGACTCTTCTACTGCAGTACAAAATATTGTGCCTTTAAAAATGACAGCTGGGAATACAAAGGAAAAATAGCAAGGGTCTATGGGTTGTTTTACTGTAACAATATGATATGGTGCAGGGCAGGGATCACATGTATCTAAATGATATAGGGAGCAGAGTTAATGACAAACATTTCCTTCTCTCCTAGTCTGAAAAGATAACCACTGCATGGTAACTGTGAAAATCCCAGACACTCAAAACCTGTGACATCCTGGAGAAGACTCAAACAAGAAAATTTTTAGGACTGACTCCCCTTTCAAGTATGCTCATTCCATCAAAAAATGTATCTCTTTCCAGTTCTTTAACACACTGACATTTTTATATTTTTCTCTCATGAACAGAATTTTTTTCCTGCAGGAAATAGCAGGTATGGTTATTCGTTTGAGGATGAACTAGGAAAATTCAGAGGTATTCCAGAACTGCATTTGAGGAATTTCCTTGTCCATTGAAAGAAAAAAGAACCACTCCTATCATTGTAGAGTTCTGAGTCAGATAAAAACAGCAAATACTCATTTTACACCCAGAGAACAGACTTTTACCTACAAAAATTTACCCTCCAAAGGACAGAAGAATGAGAGAAAGGAGAGTTTGTTTGGGGACCGTCCCCTTTTGCTGAAGGCACTCAAAGAAAGTTGCACATCATCATCCATTTTTGCCCCTGAGATTGTCCTGCAGTGAGGATCAAAACATGGTGACAAAGGATTCATAAATGCAGAACCCAGAATGAGCTTTTTGAACAAGTGGAATCTTCTTTAGCAGAGTTAGTGTTACTTTGTTCTACACAAATTTGCTGTTTACCTCTTTGGTGGCAGTTCAAGAAAGCGTCACAGGCTGTGAAAGGACAAGAGCCACATTCAGGACACAAGTGTGAAGGGAAATCTAAAATTGTGATGCTGCTGAAGAAGTGATTGCAGTGGACATTGCAGGTAAAAAACAAAATCTCAAAATTTCAGTTAACTCTACTTTTTGTGTGTGAACTTGCATATAGATTGTCTTTCTTACCTATAGTATTTTGTTCTGGAGCCAAAAGATTTTTGCAAATAAATGCTTAAAACTGTCTGAGGAAACCCTTTACCTTAAATTCATTTTCTTACAGAAAAAAATAATCCCATTAGAAAATGTATTAACATTGGATAAACACACTTTTTTCTTTTCTTTCCTCTTTTTTTTTTTTTTTTTAAATTTATTAGGATCTCTTTGGACTAAGAATGAGTTGCACTATGTTGCTCTATGTACAGATATTACTTAAATATTTGAGAGATGTTAAAGAGAATATACTTATAAGGCCAGGATTCCACATCATCCAGAGCAATGATGTGCCTAATTTGAAAGCATAATTAATGTCACTGTATGTACAAATTGTACTGGTTGCTGCCTAACTGACCATTACTTTTACAAATTTTTTAATCTATGTACACAACTGCAGTCATTGCACAGGTTAATTAAATGCTATTGAAAATCAGATTTGGTGTAAAGGTTATATTAAATAAATATCGGGCTACTTACAAATTATTAATTGATCAGTATTGAATGCAAGATGATACACATTTCAGAATAGGCCTGTGATGAATTTTTACGGTATTACTGTTAATCATTTTTATTGCTTACTTGATAGATCTGGGAGTCTGCAAAGACTGATTGCTCTTAATGCCTTCAAAATAATTGGAAGACGGCGGCTCCCCAGGGAAGCGGGCACAGCACCAAGCCTCTCTGATCCCAGGACGCACTGGGACAATGCTCTTGGGCACTGGTGTGACTCTTGGGGTGCCCTGTGCAGGGCCAGGGCTTGGACTCCAACTCAGCATGTTCTGCGATTCTATGACTATTGGAATCATGAACCCACTTTATACGCTGGTCAATTAAAAAAGTAATTAAATGGAAACAAATATGTGAATTTAGCTAAAAGATTAGCAACTAATACAAAAATATAAAGGAATTTCATGCTAAATCCACTATTATATTCTCTGATCATTAGTTGTAAGGTGGTTGACGGTCGTGTAAATTCAGATCAGATCAGAATTACAACCACTCCCAAATATCATGGCAGTTATTGGAGGTTTTAAAATTGAAGTTGTGCAATCAATGCCAGGACTTAGATACCACAGAAGCGGCGGCTCAGAAGTCAGCAACTTGTTCCTTACAATACCACAGAATTAATCACCCTCAAGGCATGTGGGCAGCCAATAACGGAGAGACCAGAAATGAAGTTTTCTGTCTCCGTTAAATACGTAACTGCTACACACAAGAAAATAGTTCTTTATGGATTTTGTCTCTCTGTCCTCATTAATTTTAAATGCACAATAACCTATTTCATGGAGTGAAGAGATTTCTGACCAGCCCTGCTGTATTTTATATTATAACAGGCTCCTGAGAGTGGGACAACAATAATCAGGCTCTGTGACTTGTTCAGTGACTGCTTTAACAATTAAAGTCTGCCATAAAAACAGAGGATGGACAACACCTGCCCCGTTTTTGAGCACAAGGAGCACGGCTGATTCCTTTCATGCTCATGGGGATGCACAGAGCTTGGACCTGCCCAGAACTGCTGGGTCACCCACCTGGATACTGGATACTCTCTCAGGACTGAAGATAGCTGAGGGGGAAGTTATTTACATGCACACAGTGAAACTTAATTAGAGGGACTTAGGAAAATAAAAAAAAAAAACAAACCATAGTGTAAACAAAAATACTGTATTAAACCAAGGACCTGAAGAGTGAAGTACTCTTCAGTCAACAGGGTAACACTTCATTGTTTTGTGGGTGACTTCCTTGGTTTTCAGTGCCTTCTGTTTTCAATCCCTTTTTTATGCACCAAAAGAAGCACCTTGCTGTTTCTGTCGAAGTGCAGTGAGTGCTGCATATCTCAATTCCTCCTGTACCTTAAAAAATATCCACCAAAAGTTATATTTTAACACTCCAAGCAATTTCTGCTTCTAGTGATTCGATCCATACCTACTCAATTGATAACTTTTTTTTCCCTTTCCTCATTTCTTCTTCCAGTTCCTAACCAATGTTCGCTCTTACTTTGTCCATCCCTAGGTAGCTGCTGCCCTGGTGAAGTTGTATTCTCACTCTCTGAAAATCAACACCATTTACCTCGCTCGTAAAAACGATGAAGTTCAGTAAAAGGTGATAATAAAAGGATGATTGTGTGGTAGTTATCACCCTGTAGGTATAACTAGTAACAGCAGGGATTCCTGATGTATCAGCCTTTCTTCAAAAACTGCCAATGTCACTTCTTTTTATGCTTTTGCCAGCACAACTGAATCGATGGGCCAAGAATGTATACATTTCAGCTGACTTCAATGAGTGCCTTGCTGCCTGGAGAATTAATAGATGGGAAAGAAGTTAAACAAACACATCTTTTGCAAAGCTATGATGTTGTAAAGAATTGTGATTCACTGTATCAAAAACAAATTCACAAAAGAGGGAAATCTAGAAAAGGAAAGCCAAAAAATAGAAAAGAAAAAAGAAAAAAGAAAAAAAAAAAAAAGGAAAAGAAACACTTTAAAAACTCGGGGGGTGGGGGGGAAATCTCTTTAATTTTAGAATGTTGAATAGTTTGCCTGCCATTGATGTGTTATAGAATATGAATGTAAACCCTATTTGGGACTCACTTCGAACAAAAACAACACTGCAATTTTCAAACTCCCCATTTAACGTCTTGTGTGCATTGAGTGTTATGCTGTGTATGGAGGCAGAACTGATACTGCAGATTACAGAAGTACCTGTGCAGTGGATTATTCCTCCCATTTGGTAGCAGAGATGATGTTTTTGCATGTGCTTCAAATGCAAATTTTCTCCTTCCTCCAAAAGAACCTTGGAGACTCCTTCATATTGTGCAGTGTTAAATTTTGAATTCTAGGTAATTCTAAAATAAATTAGACACAAATTCCTGTACTGATGTTGTTCGCAACTTCAGTTTAAAGTCATTGCATTGGCATTCACTGTGTGAGACTTGGTTGCTTGAAAGGCCCTCTGCTCTTTGTATAACTTATTATAGCATAAGGAAATAAGTTTAAGATAAGGACTTGCTGACTTATCTAGGACTTTCTCTTAAAACATCTTACCTGAGCTAATTTGTGTTTAAAATCACCAATTCCAGAATCTAGAAAATCTTGGAGTTTGTTTGTTAAAGAAAAGATGCAAAATTTTTCATTTCCCTGTATGTAATGCAAATTTGGATGATTATGGTGATTACCTGTTTCAATCTACCAAATTGTGTAGTTAAATATTTTTTATTTTTCTTTTTGGTAAGCATTATGGGGGGGGAAAAGCAGACTTAAGAAATTAATTCCTAATCTCTCCATTGTATTTAAAATCTTCTATTTTGTAGCTTGTCACCGAAGACACACAAAGCAGTCACATGCAGACAAGAGGTTTCGCAGAGCAGAGGTTCCTCCAATCCCGCTCAAAGCTGAGTCCAGGCCGAGAGAGAGCCCCTTTGTTTTATTTCTTACTTTTTATACATTTGTGGGTCTAGCAGAAGATTGGCTTTTAGAGTTTTCACCTCTCAAGCCAACTGGCCAGACCAGCCATCAGTTACAATTGTTTTCAGGTTAGAAATATGCAAACAAAGGACAGAGAATGAAAACCAAAGGATTTGTTTATGTTACATGTGTGGGAAAAGTTAGAAAACTGCTCTTAATATCGTGCAGTAACTAAAAATCTGACTCCATTTATGAAAATTCAAAAGGCTATAAAAAACTCAGAAAAAACAGGGTAACAGTAGCTTGCATGACACTATGATTATATGAATTTTTAAGGTAGAAATACAATGACTCGGTACAAAGTATCAAGTAGTTAGCCCTTGTCAAAGTACAGAGAAATTTCACCTTTTAGTCTACTTCTGTGCTGGTTTTAGACTTTTATAAACATATGGAAGTATAAATATTGTGATATCTGATTCTTTTGCATTTAGCATACCATTCTGTGTCATACAGCTTTAGCCATGCATTAACTCAGAATTATAATACCAGAAACATTTTTAGATTTAAAAGCAATAGATACTCTAGATAACTGACTGCTGTCACTGAAAGAACTAGATGAGTAAAATCTGAATCTTCTAACCTCCTTGTTTTTAAAAGCCAAGGTTTTAAAACAACATTACCCTGGCATTAGAATATAAAATGTTCTGCTTAAAAAAAAAAAAAAAAAAAAGATCAGCTGGGAATTACCACGCATTATGTTCCCATCTTCTCATATCTGTTTAACAGAATGGCAAGACATATTAATTGTTACTGTTAATGCCCCAAATCTCTGCACCAGAGATTTGTACATCAGAAGTGAAATTTGCTCCAAATGAAATGCAAGGGACCTTCAAAACCTACGGAACACAGACATTAAAGGATTGGTCATGCTACAGTTTTCTTACCCTGTACAACAGACACAAACAGCCCAGGTGGAATTCTAATACATAACAAACACGTCGTGCCAAGCATAACAAACCAGAATAACCAAAATGGACAGCCAGTAAAGTTATTTTGGAGGCAAATACAAAGGTTCTCTTTGTAACGACACTCGGGGCTGACATGTATCATAGAAACAGCATCTTTAAGCCCATCAGACACATGAAGACCAAAATGAACAGTTTTATGGAAAGTACAAAAGAAAAGGTAACATTTTTTCCTTAGCTGAAGAGGGTCACACTTGTCCATTTTTCAGCAGTTTCCTAGACAGGTTTAATAATTTCTGGGGTTTCCTAGTCCTTCACAAACTAATTTCTGATTCGTCAAAGATCATCTTCATCTAAAAAACTAAGATTCATGACCTAAACAAAATCCATTCTTGAGGCCTCTCAGCTGTTTCAGAAAACATTACTGAAGGCATATATCAAAAAGCAGGCTTATGTTCTAGCCCTGATCTTTAATTTTTTTTTTCCTTTTTATACTAGAAAGTTTTTTCCTTACAAAGGATTGCAGTATTTTTTTTCTTTCCTGTAATTAACCAATCAACTAGAAAAAATGTTGCAAGAAAATGAGATTTTTGCTATACTAGATGCAAAAATTCATTTTTCTGGATTTGAGTTTAATTTAAATGGGTTTCAGGAACAATCTCACAAAGGTTATTTACCAAAATTGTCTTCTATAATCCTATAAGATGTCAGTGGTGTACCTCCCTTGTCTTATAGCAGTAATGGTTCAGACTTGCCATCAGATATGCATCCCCAAATACAACTCAGTTTTAGTACAAAGGTTTTGGTTTTTTTTGTTTTTTTTTTTTTAAAGATCCAGAGAGAGAGCAGCCAGCTTTTTACACACTGTTTTTTCATCATGGACCATTCAGCAATGTGACCTTCTACTCCTGTGATATTAATGGTGATTATGGTTATTATTTTATTATAATAAATAATATTCATTGGATTTTTCTTCCTGGTCATCTTCTCCTTCTGTTGTATAACTGTTATAACTCAACCTTTTATTAAATTTTGATTTATTAATGTTCAGTATATGAAGAAATGAATGAAATAGTGTTGGTAGTTTAAATTAAACTAGTAAAATCAGAATAAATTCTTTATCCTAGAAACTTTGTCTAGGTTTCATTTTTATGGGTAAGAGTTTTAAGCAGTGGGTACACATTAATAAGGCGGCACAACACCATCTTCACTGCCTGATGGAAGTGTGTAATACCGGAAAAGTCAAAAAAGCATTTACATTAAACACAATTTTTCTTTCACTTTGAAATACTTTTGTTAATCCACCTGATTTCTTCTGGGCACTTAGTTATTTTTCGCTCTCCTTTTTAAGAGGTATTTTCCATAACAGCTCAGATTATACTAACTGGTTAGTACAAATCCATAAAAAACTATCGATTATGATATGAATTATATGATCATTATATGAACTGGAAGCTATAGATGCTCTTTATGTATTTTTGACAGATGTGGGAAAAAAAGGTGATTGTACTTACTTAGAAAATAATATATTTTTACTGACCTAGACACAAAAAAACTCAGAAGCAGAAAGCTACAAGATTGATGTCATAAAGCATCCTGCAAGGCACAGTTTTGAGGGTAGTTAGGAGTTTTTGTTGGAAGGTTTTATGAACTGTAAGTATTTTTGCAATTCCAAACTTGTTCACGCAATCTAGCACTTATATCTTTCGACCTAGAAAAGCCTTTGTGCCACATGAAGCTCTGCCTGTAGAGATTTTTGGCAAAAGGGATCTTTTATGAGGCTCTTTTATGAGGGATCTTTTATTGGAAAGATAGTATTGTCTATTTTGAGGAAGAAAACTATTAGAAAGCAAGCTAAATGGTGTAGTTTCACAGAAGGGGTGTAATGTTTATCTTTCTAAAAACAAAAGAGTAGAATTCACTGTACTTTTTACAAATCCATGAACACATCACTCAAGGCAAGTGGAAGCATTTAATATTAAAGTGTAGTAGATAAACCTCAGTGTGGAAAACACCAATAGTTAAAAAAAAAATAGGGTTAAATAGAGCAGTGTTTATTACTGTGTACCAGAACTGTCATCACGTAGCAGATGCCCTCTTAGGAGAGTACTAGATAGAAAACACAGGCAACATAAAGTAAATTTGGGTTATTTTCAAGCAATCTCTTATGCAAAAATATGTCTTTCAATCGTGGGAAAAGGCTTGTTAAACACAAGTTAAACAGAATATGGAAAGAAAATGACATAGGCTGTTTTTGCTTTAACATCTAACAATTTTTTTGTACACATGAACCCTTGGACTAATTCAGACACAAATCAGATTAACAGATTATTTGTTCCTTTTACTTGTTCTGAAGAGAACAATATTCTAGATATCTTCTTTTTGTTTTTTAATTTTTGCCTTAAAGATCACTTTTTTCCCAGTATTTCAGGCTCAATAACCTGAGATACGTTATTTCCATCTTAGGGAGGTGAATACCAGCCTTTAAACCAGACAAGAAGCCCTATCCAGTGGTAGTGAAAGCCCACGGGAAATGGACTTAAAAACTCAGGAACAACTCAAATTCAATGCTAATGCAGAGGTATTTCAATACACTTTATTGCCTAGGAGATTGACATGGTATTTTTCATGTTATCCAAGAGCTTTATCAAAGACTGATTTTTAAGACCCCCGTGAGATCCTGATCAGATTAATTACACTGTCTATGAAGGCCTTAACAAGAGACTTGAATATACATGTGGTTTAGGTGTAAATACATTTTGACTGATTAGAAGTCAAGAACCATGATCTTTATTGAGACTAAATGTTGCTAGAGGACGCGAAAAGAAAATGATACTCACACACTCTCTGTCTGACGCTAAGAAGAAGGCTGAAGAACTTTTTATTATTTACAAAGACCTTGCTTATATATGTTCTGAATGATGACCAGGGATTGGAGAACAAGGTTACCATCTCACCATCCCACTAGCCAGGCTAGAAGTTGATCAGTTGACTCTCATCAGAAAGAAATGTGAAAAACACTGATTGTTTACAGTACAAACCCTGAGAATTCAGCTACAGAACTGTAAACATCTCACAAAAACTCACATAATATAGCAACAACTAAAAAATAGTGACATGGCCATGTGCATGGATATTCACATGCAGGACAGTAAAACAGGCCTGAATTCAGTGCTAGTAACTCCTTTGGGGGACTCCCAAAACAGCAAGGAGTGGAAAGCACAGGGAGCGAGACACTGTTTGCTTTCAGAATTTAAAAGTTAATTTTCATTCCTATGGATAAGCAGTCAATTTTTCAGCACTTGGTCATGCAGGGAGTATGTGATCAGATCTTAGGATAAACACTGTAGAACTGGAGAGGATCTTTTCATTTTGCCTTTGGAAACATTTTCCTCAAAGCTGTATTGAAATTACATGGATTAGAAAAGACAAAAAACAACAACTGGTGCTAATAACCTTAATACTACGTAGCTTGTTGACGTGTTATGCAGTTTGTTAATGGTGTTGACATCCTGAAATAAGGCCCAAGAAAAGATAACAAGTAATGCTTTAAAATCAGACTGGAGAGATTTACCAACCATATGCTGTATAACATAAACTGTGGACAATACACATTTCTATTCTGAACACGGAAGGTAAAGGAAAAGCAGCAATTTTAAAATTGAGCATTAGGGCAGAAATAGCTGTTTCCTCCAGTATAAGATGTGTAAAGATCCAGTCATGAAATACAAATGAAAACTAAAATAACTTAATTAAAATTAAGCAATATCCGGACCATCTGTTGGCCATAATCAAATCCAGAACTAAAATTCACTCAGGAAGACACTGTTGGTTAAGCCCAAATACTTTGGGTTTTTTAAAAACATACTGAAGTATTTAAAAGGATTTTTTTTTAATTATTTACCAAACCTAAAATCCTGAGAGAAATTTGTAATAAGCTCATTACTTGACTATTTTGCCACACTGACATATTGGTCATTGTTGCAACTCAAAAGAAATTTTTCATTCTTACTTAACTGCTATCACCCAAACAAATGTTTGTATGATCAACCAGCTGCAAAAATTGTAGTTATTTGAATGCTTATAAACCCAACCAGGAAACTTATGCCTCAGAAAAAAATAATTGCAGAGGTAGAGGTGCTGAAAAGGAGGTCTGACTGTCAAAAGATGTGCATTGTAAGACTGAGAAGCTAAACATAAAGCTCACTGCAAAAAACATGGAGATTCAAGGAGTGATTTCTTTACTAGATTATTTGCACAGATCCCTGTAGCACAGTCAGGCTGTTGAAGATTTAACTAGAGCTTCTACCTGTGTTGTTGATAGAGAGATACTCTAGTTACTGTCTATAGAATATATTTATATATATATTTTATATAGCTATTTTATTGTATATATATTTATCATGTAATTGATGAAGAAATGGTCAAAACTGATTTTCTCTGATTCAGCTAAATGCTGTCTAGTTTTCTTGGGTTCATGTGATATGTCTTTGATGTGTACAACCTATCAGTGACCCAAAATGAAAAATGATGGCATTACCAACACATGGGAAAAAAAAACCCAATAAAATCTTCTTAGTAGTACAGTTTGTTGTTTGGGGCTGAGGTTCAATTACTTCTCCCTTAGTACCTCGTGTAGGGCTGTGTTTTGGATTTCTGCTGGAACAAGTGTTTGAGTAGGGATGTTTTTGGTATTGCTGAGCAGAACTTACACAGAGCCAAGGCCTTTTCTGCCTCTCACTCCACCCCACGAGAGAGGGACTAGGGGTGCACAAGGAACTGGGAGAGGACACAGCTGGAACAGCTGACCCCAGCCAGCCCAAGGGATGTCCCAGACCACACGGCCATGCTGGGTCTATAGAGCTGGGGGAGGGAGGAGGAACAGGGGAATGTTCACAGTGGTGGCCTTTGCCTGTCCCTGTTACAGGGGATGGAGCCTGGCTTCCCTGGGGAAGCCTTCCCTTACCTGCCCGCCCGTGGGAAGGGGAAATGAGCTCCTTCCTCTGCTTTGCTTCTGTGGATTGCTTTGGCTTTCCCTATTGAACTGTCTTTGTGTCAGCCCAGGAGTTTTCTCACTTTGCCAGTTCTCTCCCCATCCCAGTGTGGTGGGAATTAGTCAGTGGATGCCTGGCCCTCAGCACTGCCAGCTGGGGTCAAAGCTCAACACATGGAAAGAGCTGAAGTGTTTGTGCTGCTCTTCAAGCACAGTAACATTGCCTACAGCTCTCCAGTTCATATGGATTACCAAATTCTTGGCACTCAGCTCTTGCTTGTAGCTGACCCCAGGCATGTCCTGGCAGCTGCGAGAAGTTCAAATAATCTGTTTCAAGTACTGCACAGAAATTACTTTTAAAAACCTTTGCTGAAGAGACTAACTATGCAATACAGAAAGAGAATGAAGAATAATGCACTGTATTTATTAAATGAAACACATGTAGACTTATTTTGCAATAAATCTATTTTTTCCCTAGAGTAATGATGCAGTCCTGTTTCCTGGAATCCACAGTAAAGTGAACTATACAGACTGTAAGGTACAGACTATGAAGTCTAGTTTGGCTAGAGAAAACTCCCTTTTCCCAAAACTCCGTTGCCAATACATTTTTTCCAGGGTCATTCTATTTGCATCACTGTGTCTAATACTATGTTGCTGCTTTCCTGGTCAATTTTACAGCAGTCTTACAGTTTTCTGTTCTCCTTCATCCTTTCATTAAGGTATCTCCAGCAAAATTTCTCCTCATAGCTGAAATCGTTCCTATTTGCAAAGATATGCTTGTTAAGCAAGGGTCTTCCAGGACATCTGATTCTACAAAGGATATTAATGTTTTTTTAATATGTGACTTAAATATAAAAATATTGTATACCAGGGCTTGTTCCCTTCGATCCTGTTTCAGGGAGTTTTCAGTCAAACTGTACTAGTGTATTCATATTTATTTTTATTGTTGTAAAACCCATTTTTTTTTTTTAATATATCAGCTGAAATATATTAAAAGTTAAAGGAGACCCTTAAGTAGCAAGATTATATTTTAAATATTTAGAAAATTTAAACATTCTCTCATTATTTTTTATTATAGGCAGGATTCATCCACATGATGCATAAAATAAGGCTGTGATAAATTGAAGTTGCTCACTACAGGTAAATAAAATAAACCTAACCAGTTGAATTATTTTTGCACCTGGTAGATGAGATCCATTTCTGAAGTGCTGGTGAGTTCCCAAGAGGTTGTGATAGAAAGTGAGTGTGACTTGGCTGGCTGAGGCTGCAGGATAAATCTATCCTGGACCAGCAGATTGCGCTGTGTCCAATGAAGTGGAACAAGCATTTGTAGCTCTGGGCCTACCTTGTAAATCAGGGGAATTCACTAGTTTGTCATCTTTTCTGGTATTTTGACAACCTTTATCTTTTACATTGCCTTGTTGTTAAAATTCTTTTTTGGAGGAATTCTGAAGGAAAATGTGTACCTCCCTCTTAGTGCTATGATCATTTTAAAACATTACAGAAGTGCAGCAGCAAAGCTCAGTCGTTTGTGTGAGCATCAGAATGAAGTACCGCCTTTGATTTTGGCTGAGTTATTAGTGCACATACTGCATAGATCTAGGCCTGGGCCATGAGGTCATTCAGGTTGTCAGGAATCACAAACTGCTTGAAATCACTGCTGCACTATGTTCCTGCACCATACACCAGGGATTTTTAATTTTAAAAAATTTGTTAGTACTTAGAGATCTTTAGTTAAGGCTCTATTTTAAATTGCCATAGCAGAACACACAATGATGAACTTGATACGTTCTTCATTTTATCAGCTGCATAACTCCCCCTTTCAGCCCAGTGTGCAAGAGCCTGCTAAGCACACCAGGATGAAGTTCAGAAACCCTGGGATGAGATAGAGAGCAGCACAGTTCTGTTGATTTCTTCAGGAAAACTGTTCATGAGCAGAGAAAGTAATGAATCAGAAGTACCCCACAAAAATTGAACAGGTTGCTAACCCTTGCCAGATGGCCAATGCCTGTTATTGAGAAAGAATGGATGTAGCTGTACACTGTGGGTAAAATCCAAACTCTTCTGAAGCTGGGACTTCAGCAAAATTTAAAATATCAGTAAGACTTTCATATAAAACTCTCTTAACAAACTCAGTCTTAAATGATAATTAGTCTTATGTCAATGAACTCCCTGGTTTTAGAGTCGAATTTTCTGTTCTTTAAAGCTTATTTCTGAGCTTATTGACATTTGCACAATGAAATATCCTTACTGTAGGCAATTTATCAGTTTGGTTGTTGGTTTCTAAATTCCTACATTTCTATCGTCTTCAATTGATTTGAGCATCTGATAAGGCTAAGATTATAGATGAAGGAAGCTGCTTATTCTATGGCTCTTTAGCTTTTAAAAGCCAAAGCAATACCATTTTTCATCAATTTGGATATTCTTGAATTATATTGTAATTTGACTTAATGGAGAAATAATGAGAAACTGAGTGGGAGCAGAGGATGCAGGCTCATCCTCTAAAATAAAAAATAAACAGTGTAGGAATTAAATAGCAAGGGACACAGAAATTACAGCAGATTCCATTGATGTCTTTTTCTCTAATAAAATGAAATATATTCTGTTCAGCCAATATGCCTGTGGTAATTGGCATCACCAATCATATTTCAAAGAAGCACTTTGAATGAGATTTGCCAGCAAAGAACGGTGAATTAAACGACTGCATGTGAGGAGCACAGACAGACTTTCCCCCTCATTTATTCAAGATTGAACGTAATAACCAAGGAAAACTGATATAACTAACCACTTCTGACTTCTGTAAATTGATATGGGATGGAGCTGTCGTCTCCTAATCAGATTAAGTCCTTTCTTTAGGTCATTTTTAATCTGAGTTCTACCATGAGGTTTTACTTTAGGGGAAAATAAACTGCTTGGCGTTCAGATACTAAACATTATTGATTTAATAAGATGACCAAAAGATCTTCCACAGGTAACCAAACATTTCAGTTGTATACTGTGAGTGCCTTTTCACTTGTCCTTTACAATATTTTGGATACTGTGAGTAAAGTAGGAGCTGGTATATTAGATTATCTTAAACCTGAATTTCATATTGTAGCATGTTTGTTCTTTTGAGTAACTGTGATACGGGAAAACTTTTAACATACCTACTACCATAAAAAGACATGAACATAGGCAGAAATGTAATTTTTGTGAGGAATCTTGTAGTGCCTCTGATTGCATACAAAACCAAAAGAATACCAGGAAACACAGGCAATGCAGTAGCAACAAACAGAAACAGTTAAGGAAATAGACCAGCCTTTACTGAAGCAGAAAGCTTCACACAGCTCCACATTGTGCTTCAGGAACAATTTAAAATTTTTCAGACATCCTAAATTATCAGTGAGAGTTCTCAATTATCATTTATGTTTCAATGAATTCATTTACATTCCTGATGCATTGTAGGTGTCAGCATTTTTCTGGGCTTACTGCTTCATACTGCAACTGGAGGCTTACAGTTTTATATCTCCTTGGTTTTCCAACCTCTATAGCTTATGGTATTACAATTCCCCTTATGCTAACTTAAATCTACCTAATATCCCAATAATGCTTGAATTCTAAAACCTGATTATCCCTTCCACTTCTGCAAGGGATGAAATGATGATCCTCTTTTGAGAGGTGATGAAGGAGCAATACCAATAATCCTAGCCTTCCTTGGATTCCACTGGAGCTCTGTGCCAACAGAGGTCCCCAAGATTTTGGAAAAAAAAAATTAGAAAAAAATACGTGAAAGGGATTTAATGCAGTCTCAAATGTTTGAACAGCAAATAAATTTTTTTTTTTTTTTTTCCTATGTGGATCTCCTTTTGTTACTGCTGCCCAGGAATGATTTAGGAATGGTGTGAGTGATGCTTTAGGAAAGAGATGTTGCACTGAGTGGTTAAGGGTGGGGTTAAACACCACTGAATTCCTTCCCTCCTAAACTGGGACTACTTTCTAATGATATTTGGGACCAAGAGACATATCTCCTTTTCCTCCTTTTCCAGGAACCTTACATGTGAGACTATAACAACTTATAAATTCCAAAAGCCAATCTAATGTGGTTTTTTAAATCTTCTTCTCTACTGTGATTTATTTCTCTTTACGTAGTAGCTTCTTTCTGGTTGTGGGCAGCTGTCAAAAAATATAAAATCTTTTAATAGTAAATTCGCCAATAGACCACACTGAGATTGTGATTTATCCCCGTTAAGTTCTATAGCAGCTTTTAGTCTGCAATGTGTGGGTTGAAGCCAGATTGTGATAATATGTCCACTTGGTATTTTCCTTCATCTGGTTATATTTTAATTTATTTAGTTCTGCCTGGGGTTTTTTTTTGGACAGAATACAAGCTAACTCCATATAATAAATGTAACTCTTTATACATTTCTATTTATGTACTAACTTTAATTACTATTTCAGCATCCAAAACCAGCAAGACCAGCTGCCACAGATATTGTTCTTTCACCTCCAGAGAAATAGCCGGGTGTTCTGACATAAGTATTATATATACAATCTAGAAAAGGTATGTGGCTACAATTTTTTTTTTCCAATTAGAAAATAATAATTCCATTACAGTGGCCCATCAATAGTAGAGCTACACAGTTCATTGTTGTACCTCCTGACTTCAAAGTTATGTAGAATTGATTCCTACAAGAACTGAGATGAGGAATTTAACATATTTAAAGTTCCCACTAAAATAAACACACAGTACTCCTGATAATCAAAGATTTTTGAGTTTATCAAAAACACGTTTTCCATTCTATAAGAGCCACTGATGCCTTAAAATTGGTAAATGCATGCTAACATCCAGTCATTTTTTCAACAGATTCAAGTGAATCTAAAAGAAATTTCTATGACACTATTTTTGAATCAAATTAATTGTGTCCATGTCCCAGGAAGCTTTGTCATCTAATTTGTGGCTGTAACTTCCAGGGGCCATTGTCACTTGTAATATTTTCCTTTTAGTGTGGCGTACGCTGCTTTCTCTTCAGTAGAAAACAAGCAATAAAACTGTCAAAACAAATAGAACACAAAACCCAAAGAAGTTCTCTAAATAAGTGAATTTAAAAGTCTGTTATCTAGTTTTTCAGAAAGTCAAAATGCGTGAGAAACTTGCTTTTAATGTTCTAGTCCACTTAAAAAACATGCAAATAAGAATTCATATTGAGTTAGGATTAATAATCAAAACCCGACAGTTACTAGCTCGTTACTCTTCCCTTCCCTCATTTTTCCATCCCATCTGCAAGCAAATTGCAGGCCTGATGAAAGGGTCTCATTTTGCCAGAACACTCACTTACAAATCTTACCTCGTTTCCTTAGACAAATTTTTCCATAATGCTATTTTCCAATGTGAGCAAACTAGACGAACATTTCGAGTGGAAATGAAATCCCCAGATCTCTCTTGCTCCCCATGATATAAGCAGTTTGGCCATTCTGGCAATTCCTCCAGAACAGCATCTCTCATTTTTAAATCTCTCCTATCTAAAGTTACAAAAAAGCATCCCAGCAATAGGAAATAATTCTTCCTTTTCTCTAGCATGGTGAGAAAGAAATCCCAGCTTGGAAGGAAATATCAATCAGTTCTCCTCATTCAGTGTCTCTAATTTGAGTTTCTACAATTTGAGTTTCATTTAATTTCCTACCTATTAACACTCTGAAATTAACAAACAAAAAGACATAGAAACCTTTGTTGTGTCCAGTTCTACAGTAACCCAATGGCTAAGGGAAAGGTAACTGCCTACAACTCCAGTATATTATTGGCTACACATAAAAACAAGAGTTATCATAGGTTAAATTAAGTCTGAACCATGAGATTTCTGTAACAAAATAAACAAATTTGAAAGCATGTTTGTCTTCAGTCTTAAGTGAATTACATATTTTTCCCTCAAAAAGACTTCATTTTCTGCGTGTGGAAACATTCCCTGTGGTTAAACCTTACATAGATTGTTTGGTTAAACCATGACTTGTTAACAAACCCAGTCATTCCTGAAAGGATTTTGAAAATTTGCATAAGTTATTCTAAAGCCACAAATCAGAATCCAGTATTTTCAGATGAATGAGAACCCATGCTGTTATTAAACTTGAAAGGTACCAACATCTCTGAGCTTGACAGCATCCCATGGAAGATATATTTCCTGCTGCTCCAGGAACATTAAGGTGATCCAAAGGTAAATCAGCAGTGACAGGTCAGTGACCATAGTGCACACTCAGCATCCTCAAGAGAGCTGTGTTTGTCTGCACATCTCGGGCTTTTCTTGTCCAAAGAGTTTTCCTATCCATAATTAACACGAGTATTTGAGAACCATAAAGCATATTTGCAAGGTGTTTTCAAGCAAAATAAAGAATAACTCATGCTATGACTGTGAATAGCTCCCTTTCTGTGACTGGACTATGGGTTTGGGCAGAGTGGTATATAAATTGAAGTCTCTGACACTTTAATGCTGCTGTAGCAGCTTCAAATCAATTACAGAAGAAGCAGAGATATACACTGCAAGATTGCAAAATATGCAAATCCAGATCAGGAGTTTGTTGTTTCCCTTATCTCCACAGAATTTATGTGCTTATAGTCCTACTGACAGAATAACCTCATATTTATACACATAAATACATCTTATACATTATGGATAGCCTTATTCCATGGCCCTCTTCTCTGGATTGTTTTATGAAGAATATTTGATTTCTTATGTGTGGACCGAGGCTGTTCACCTTCCTTAATAGATCATTAAGGTTTTGGGATGGTTTTCTAAAAATAAAATGCATTTAGATGTATGCTGAAAGAAGTTAAGAGAACAATGTTGTTCCAAACTGCTGCTTTCTTAAACGTTGTCTCATATAAGAATTAAAAAAAGTTAATATTATGATGCAGTTATGATTATTGTAATTTTCTATTAATGCCAAAACTCTAGGTTTACTTCTAAGCCTTTCTAGGAGTGCCCATCTCTGCTTAATATATTGGTCAGTACGTCATTAGCCAAGCAATCAATGTCTTTCTGAGCCTATGCATAAAGTCTTCAGTAATTTACCCAGCTTAGTATCAGGTTGGAAGTCGTACTTCTGGGAAAAGTTTGGCCAGAAACAGAAATGGTGTGATTATCACATATTTAACAGTTATGACACTGTCCATAGTGTGTAAGTGACAACAACATGAAAGATTCTATATTCTCAAGGAGCTGGTTCTCAGAAAAATTTTTAAAGAGAACTTTCTCTGTAAACACAAAGCAAGTTCAAACTTGAGGAGAGTTTCCTAATGATGAGTGCCTTATCTAGCAAAGTTATGCATGTACAGTTCACCACAGTGAAGTCAAGCTCACACACTTGGCTAATCTGAAGCCTAAACCTAAACCAGCACCTTAGCAAGGAAAAAAAAAAACATTATGGCAGAAAAAATGGCAACCATAATGGATCTTTTTACACCCAGGAAAAAAGGGAAAATACCAAAACCAGTACTCTTAAGTAGCTGTAGAGACAAAGAGGTTTGTATATTGTTTACAGAACAGATCTTTGGAGAAATGCTGCCTCCATAGAATATCTCCTAGAACTGCCCATGATTCCACAGGACTTCCTCAGAAAATATTTTGCACTGAGGGGTGTGTAAGTCTTTAACTGTTTAGGTTTTTTGGTGTTGATGAGAAGGTACCTGTACACTACCATAGGACCAAAAAGTCGTTACAATGGAAGTAAAAGTGGCAAGCAGTGTGAATACCACACAAATGCAGAATCTTCTGCAATTTCTGCTTTTTTAGCTAAAATAATTTGTTATGCTCAGGGTCAAAGTGTGATGCAACCATTAAGAGCAGCTGTATCTTTAGCCAACTCGAAATGCCAGCTGTCCTCACTGGGACTCTTTTCTACTTAAAATCAAGGACATCTTCAAACCTTGGAGAATAAAAAACTAACCTTAACTGCTTATGTGGTTTTTCAGCACCATGATGGTTAAGCAGTTCACGGTGGATGTTTTTAGCATTTGCCCCAAGACAGATTGCTGACTACATGAGGCTTGCTAATTCAGTTAGAAACCCACCTTGTCACAAGGATCCTGCCTCTCAGAGGTAGTTTTATATGAACAGTTCAGTCCCCACTGCAACATTAGCCTGGCAGTTATGGACTCATGAAGAATGATACTTTGAGGATTTTGGTTTTTATCCAAGGAAATTTCTGCAGAAAATCAACAAACAGCAGTACTAATATTAGAGCAGGGTTAGTTTGAGCGTCATGTTTAATTAAAATTCCAACCCTAGCAACGTTTCCTTTTGTAAAGGAAACACTGATTCCAAGGAACATTCTATTTTCAGAAGTCAAAAAGGAAAAAAGAGAACTTGACGTTTTTCCATTTAAGGATTCATCTTGCTCTTATTCATTATTATTAGATCCTGAAAAAAAGTAAAGGTACTACATTAGGTGGCTTTAAAGGACCTAAAAGACATCAGTAGTATTTTCTTCAAAGGTAAGATTGAAAAAGTTACCATGATCATACCCACAAGAAAAAAAAGTTTAACACTAAAAAGATACCAGTTAGAATTTTTACTTGTCTTTCTTCCTTTGATGTAAAAAAATCTTTTGAGATACGAATGTAGACTTAAAACCAGCAAAACTACTTAAAAAATATAGTGGAAGACTTAACCTTTAGACTTCTGGCGAATATCCCCAAACCTCCTGAAAATGTTCAAGGTGATTCAGCGAAATGAGTTTAAAGAAATTATGTTTCATCTGCAGCTAAGAGTTCAACTGAAACAGCCCTTTAATTTGAAAGGCTTTCTCCATGCATTTCCATGGTCCTCCTCTTTCACCCTGTGTTGTTCCCCTCTTTCTCTTAAACTCAGTTATTTCTCCCATCTTTGCCACCTTTCAAGAGGGCAATTCCTGATGGCCCTGTTAGACCACTCCTTTCACTCTGAGCTGAGTCAATCTTTTCTCAGCTGAAAGTCCCAACACTGCAAAGAGGAATTCTGCTTGCAGAAATGCTGTGTCAGCAGAGGCTGAGCCTACTGCTGGAACCTTGGAAATAATGAAAGAATACATGAAAAAGATGAAAGTAGATCACTGTCAACACCTCACACAAAGAAGGACCATTTTTATATCAATTGCAGCTACTGATTTGCATATGAAATATTCAAATTATGCAAAAATGAAACATTGAGAAATTCTTAGACTTTTGATCAAGAATCTGTCATTTGAAAAAAAAACAAAGTAAGCAGCTTTATTGAATACTGGATCTTATATTTGCTTAACAGTGGTAAACTTATTTAGGCTATCACAATCACAAGCTGTATCATAAAAATCTATTCAAAACCTCAAAAAATGATTTAAAGGGAAATTAAGCGGTCACCTGCGTCCATTCTAATTATTAAAGTATCACAGTCACTGAACCGAGACTAGTGTTTTGTGATATTGTTTCACCTCATATTGGAACTCCCTGGTGTTTGTTACTATCTATCCTGCGTTTTCTGCTCTAAAAAACAAAAAAGAAACCCAAACAAAAAACTACTAGTCAAATAAAAAAAAAATTAAAAAACCCCCAAACCCAACACATTTGTCCCACTACAAGGGCATAAGAGCTTTTTATACTGAATTCAGTGGCTGGAATATGCTAAGAAAATTGAGCTCAAAAAGCAATGAGTGCTCTACAGAGTTTATGAACATTAGGGAACCACAAGTTAAAAAAGAGGTTATTTAACAATAATCAAATATTAATAGCAGTGTTGATGATATTTCTTACACTGCCAGCTACAAATGTATTGAATCAGTTATCATAAGCTCTAAAATATATTAATAGATTCAACTATAATTGCTCAAGTTACCATTCCTCCAGCTTTCATTTGGAAGTGCTTCAAGCTGGTCAGCTCCACATAAAAGTGTTCTGGCATATAACCAATCCCTCTGGCCTTTGCTGGGATGGACAGAAGAGATTTTAACTCCACCAACAAAATAATGAAATAAAAATATCTGAAGGAAAAGTATTTTAAAGGACACAGAATAATAAAAATCAAGACTTCTCATGAAAGTAGAATGAACCAGCTTTGTGCTTCAGGTGGATCCATGCCTGTTCTGCATTTCCCCATCCATGGAGCACGTCATGATGCCCCTTCCAGACGTGCTGTGTAGGAAACATCTGCAGGGAACAGGGGCATCCCTGGAAACACAGCCACGGTACATTGCTGTGCACTGACTGAAAAGAGTTTCCAATTAGAATTACAGCTCATCAAGGCAGTGCCAGCAGGCTTCTAGCTGGTTAAGCCTCCATTTTTAATTGAAGTGCCTTTAGCTGGTGATAAAATCTGTCTTTTTAAACAGGCAAACTGCACAGTTCCCGTAGCAAGTTAAATTCAAGTTGGGTTTGCATTCAGGATAATTACATGGAGTTGGATCTAATTGATTTAGTTGAAATGTGTATTTTCCTCACCAAAGTGCTACAAAGTGCAATTATGGTTTTTTCCATTTCCTATTCCCCCCCCCCCCTTTTTTTTTTTTTTTTTACCATCATGTTGTTCCTTTCAGAATAATTCATTTCTAAGGAATGAGGCATGAGAAGAGTTTTCTGGTTGAAAATTGAGGTTCTTCAGAATTTCCATATACATGGAAAATTCATTTAAAGACTAAACTTAATTCACATTATCCATTTTGTACTGCGAAAACCATTCAGCACTGGGTAAAATTTTGAGAAATATGTTATGGTAATTTATAAGAGAGTAATACCAGTGAGCATTGGAGTTTCTCCACCTTCCTAGGCAAAAAAGAAGGAATGAGACAAAGTATATTTTTCAAAGATATTCACTAATTGAAACATAGTTTTAAACAAGCTGTCTCCAAGAAAATCATGACAGACTCTAGAAGGATGGAATAATCTCATTATAATACACATAGTGGTCATGTAAAAATAGAAGTACAAGACAATTTTTGTGGGGGAGTGAAAACAGAGTCTAGGCATTCTTTAAATCTCATCATATAAAGAAATTACAAGTATCAATGCAATAATATTGTTAATTAAAGAGGTAGAATGAGGGTATCTTTTAACAGTTCTGGGCCGTTTTTATTTCTCCCTTGGTGTGACCGGGACAAAATGACAATATGACAATATGCCAATATGGTGAGAAAGCAATTATTGACCTGCAGTTGCAAAAGCAATATTCAGGCTGAAAAAAAAGGAATTTTGAGATGCTCAGCAACAAAAGCTAACAAATGCAGAAAAAAAAATGTTCTCTGAAGTGTGTATGTTATTCAAAACAATTAATCTCTTAAGAGTGTATGTTATCAAAAACATTTTAAAATCAGATTTTTCTACCCAAAATAATCATCAGTTGAAAGTCTGACAAATGCTCCATCTTCCAGCAGTGTATTGTAATCTTTTCAGGACAGAGGTGTTTGGAGAGGCACCCAGGCACCATTCAGAGCACTCCTGCCAGAGCACTGCACACGAGTCTGTTTTCTTGGAAACACAGGATCCTTTCCAGGTTTGTATGGCAGATGATAACAGACCTTGCACTTGGGATTAGTCTGCCGTAAGGATGGTCGGTGTTTTCACAACCCAGGTTTTTTTGTGCTGCTGGAGGAAGACCAGAGCTAAACTGTTTATTGCAATGATAAGAAATGAGCACAGCAGAGCACATTGCAAAGCTGGTATGCAATATATCAATGATTGCAAAGCTTTTTTTCTTGACTATTTCCCCCACTTTGTTTTATGTTTGCCTTTTCTTTTCCTAGCAGTTAACTTAGATGTTAATGGAAAACCCATTCAAGAAGCTACTATCCTATGAAGGAAAAAATGAATGCAGTTCTGTGGAAAAGGAAGATTTACCAATCAATTTTTCAAGGAAAACTTCTTCTCTGACACTTAGTGACAAAGGAATGTAATTTTATTTCTTGGCCAGATAGCTTGGATTTCTGTTCACTCTTAGTAAAACCCTTTTTTTAATAACATTTATAGAACTTTATTACAGAGATATGAGAATAAAATTGGATTTCATAACTCACACAAGATCTTGAGGGACTGGTATCTATAAGCTTTAAAATCATTATTGAACTTAATCCATCTATTCTACTAAAATGTGTTTTTCTTTTAATTTCTGTGAAAACTTAACCATATTATTTCATTCCTTTGACAGGTGAGATTGTCTTTGGTAATCACTTAAAAAGTTATTTCATTTTTTAAAAATCCTATAATGAGTTGATAAGTTAGTTGGAATTTACAGACATATCTTTTGTGCACGGATCAGATTTGCAAGTAGGTAGCTAAATCTTGGTGGTACAAATAAGGAATTTCTGGATAGTGTTCTTGCAAATTTTGTCTCCTGTGTTATGAAGTTTAATACAAAGAATTAAACTGTATTTTCTAAAACACTTCTCTAAAAGACGAGACTTATTGTAGATCGAGATTTGAAAAGTGGACGCAAATTAGCATGAATGATGTAATTTGCCTGAGACTAAAAAGCTTTACTTGTTTAACACAACCTTCTTTGAAAAGTTAAGAAATGTTACAACATCATCTGCATCATATCCAAAATTAATCCTAAATCAGAGATACTAGGCAAGATCCTCACCAGAGGTAAATTAGAAATGTTCCAGTTAACTCAACCTCACTATGACTTTAAACCCTGTAATTGAAAACGAATCTATTTCTTTTTGGGGCTGTTTTTTTCTAAAATGAGACTCCTGTATCGTACAGATGCTGGGATCTATTAACCACATTATTTTGAGAATTCCCTTCTCTTCAGTTCATCTCTGGGTGCTGTTAAGTAAGGCTGCATAGAACTGGTTATCCAGAGGGGAATATATAGATTTTATCTCTAGAATCCGTAGCTGAAATAATTTGCTCCCTTGTTTTGACCAGAAATTTAAATTTCAGAGTCACAGTTAGGCCAGGCTCATCCATTTCAGGGTTCCCGAAGAAAACACAGAAACAGCAAAAAATTCTGGGTAGAGATTATTCAGATTAAAAAGAGAGAAAATTAAAAAAGAAAAAGTACTTTAAAAAAGACAAAATAAGGAATCAGGAAGAATATTCTCTAACTTTTCTCTGCTGTATGAAAATACATACTGAAGGAGAATATATCCAAAGCTAAGACTAAACACAAGAATGTGGAACACCGAGATGCGCCTTCCTTATCGTTGCGGGTGTCTGGATACACCTGCCTGTTACTAGCTTCAAGTAACATCCCTTTTCCCAGTTGCAGTTCAGCAGTCTTATTTAATATTTTTAGCCTATTTGGCTACTTTGTATTTCCTTCTTTGTTTCTGAGTTTTCTCAAACTCATCCATTGTCATGAGAAAACAATTTTCAACCTGTGACATGATGTATCTTTACACTAAAGACTGAAGTGTAAAGGACATACTGAGATGTCAAATTTCACCACTGGGGATAACATACAGAGATATCCAAACCAGGACTGAAACTGGGCAAGGTTATAGATGAAATTGTCTCACACACATTAGGAATAAAACTTTCATGTAGCTTAATGCAGTTTTAACCTTAGGCTTGATAAAGCTTTTCCAAATACACAAAAGACCTGGCTGGAAGCTATGGTTCTCTAGCTTGTATTATTTAGTACGATTGAAGGAGGCATAACTCAATAGTCTAGACATGTATTTTAATTTAAATAGTTTTGATCTCATTATTTGAGACTTTGGTTAAAGTTTTTAGGGTATATTAGGAAGAAAAAGTTATCAAAAAGGAACAAATAGGATGTTCTTAAAAGTCACTTTGATTCTATGTTAGATCTCATTATTAAAAGTACAAAAGAGAAATCATTTTCCATGGAAAAAAGCTAAATCTGATGCCTACAGTGTTCTATTACAGAGACAGCAGCAAGGGGACAATGATAAGTCTCTGATTTTAAGATAATTGAAGTTGATGGGGTTATTCTAATGTAACTGAGAGTGAGGCTTGGACTTTTGAAATATCTGTTTAAAAACCATGAGAGTAATTTTAAGAGGAGTTTCTGTAATGACACATAATTTTGATTATTCCAGAACTGGAACCCCCCTGACAAGTCAAGAGATTTCCTGACATTTCCCAGGCATAAACCTGTAAACATTGTATAGATGTGGCAGGAGGAAATGTGGCTTCTCATTGTCGTGCAATCTTCTTAAAACACAAGACTTCAAGGCAGTTATGGTGCAGAGTTCTGTACTCACTGCAACGTAGTTTTCCTGGACATAAACATTTACACCAAGCCATATAAAAGTGATTTCTGTACAGAAAATAGGAGTCACCCACACATATCAAACAACCTTCAAACAAAAGGATGTGCAAATATTAGAGTCTGCTACTGCCAGCCCTGAGGTGTGGGCAGTGAGGGCTTTGGCAGAGTCATGGGGCAGCCTCCACGTGTTTTATTTACGTCAGCTACCTGAATAAGCTCGAGAGATCGACTCCTCCAGAAAGAAAATGTGAGTATACCACTTGTTGTCAGTGAAGTTAAATTACAAAGCTGCTTATAAGCTTTACTGAATGACAGTCTAATAACTTTAATTTTCCTGGGGTGTATTAATTGAACGATATCATTGTTTAGTGATTTTTTTTTCCCCCAAATAACTGTAAATGATAGTGCTGTTTAACGGCAAAGAACAATGAAATCTATCCTTTGTAGATCTTCTTCACAGATTTTACTTTTCCTTCTAGAAGTATATATATTTAAATCAAGAGAAGCACTAGTGCACTTTCTCCCATAAGCAAGGTTTTCAAGAATAAAACAACTATCAAAACCAGCATGCTTTTTGGATTGGGAAGTAATTAAATATCTTGAAATGTGCTATTTTTGTATGTTCACTATCTGACACCCTAGAATTACTGCAGGATCTATAAATAGTAACTTCTTGTTTTTAAAAGTGTTAAACAGGAAAGACTACATGTGGTTGGTGTCTTTGGCACAAAATTCAAATCTCTCTTTTTCTGTCTCGATTACATGATTATTAATTCCAGCAATAACTTAATCTGGCATGGATGTAGCATGTATTTCTGTACCATTGTTGGTTTATGTATTCTTTACTACATAAACTTCTATGTTTGGCAGAATCACCACTGGAGTTGTTTTTGTAGTTCTTGACTCCTTTGGATACACTGGATTCATGCACCATCTCAAATGGAAAGAAACAACCCATGCCATAAGACGCCATGGATTTTTCTCTTACTTAAATCGTAAAAATGATTCATTTACCAGGTTTAAGCAGAAATAAGAGCTTTTCTTCATAGTTCCAGCTACTCTGATATAGTGTCTGATCCCATACATCTTTATAAAAAAGCCCCTTAACATATTGTCATATTTAGTTCATCTATACATAACAGAGATTTTAACTGTTCTTTGGTTCATACACTGTATGTACACAGCTTTTATTAAACTATAGCTTTATAGCAGTTTCATTAAAGTAGAACAATTGCTTTAAAGTTTATATTAAAACTTGTTTCTGATAATAAATGTAGCTTTCTCTGTAGGAAGAAGAGAATTCTCTCAGTCCTAGGTCTGAACAGCAAGTAGAGGAATTGTGCTTCTCCTTCTGAGATTTTTCATACTTCTTTTAGGGCAATGATGCATGAATAAACAGAGATTATTTCCTATCCTTTCCATTACAAACTTCAGAGATCCTATCATTCAGCAGCTGGCAGGAGTGGGCTCAGGAGGAAGACCCCAAGATATGAAAGGCTAAGAAATTATTTTTTTTTAAAAAATAATGGACTGGTAGGATTCAAGCTGGTTTTATATTGATCTTAACACTTGCAAGATTTGTTATAGCATATTAAAGGCTACAGCTGTTATTAGGGAGACAGGAAAAGCACTATCACATTTCTGAAATACATATCAAAGGAAAGTACAACAGAATACAAGCATATGTACATATTCTAAAATATAAGTGTCGTGAAATATTATTTGCTACTCTAATATTTCATCTCTGTAACAACACACACAAAACACCAAGAATGCTTAGGGGTCCTAAGCCCAACAATGTGACTCTTTTTGTTCAGAGTCCTTAAAATACAGAATAATGATCATTATAGATTTTTGCCTTATCCTGACATCTAAAACCCTCATGGAAAACACACCAGAGCGGCCTATAATGATAGCATAGAGAATGGACACTTCTGAAAACAAAAAGAAGGTCCTATTAGGAGCCAACACATGATTTTTTTTTTTTTTTTTTTTTTGCTTTTTGCTTTTTTCTTAATTGCCATGTCGTGAATAGGGAGGCTGTGCCATGCGTGTCTCCACCCGCCACAAGGTTGATGCAGCATTGAAAAAGCCCTTCAGACTTAATGATTCATTTTTACTTTTTTTTTTTTACTATTGTAGTAAGCGTGTTCCAACAGATATCACAGCCGAGTGCTGGGACACAGGAAATATAACTCTGCTGAGAGCCTCTTCGGAGCCTAGAGGCTGTGTGCGCTGCTAACGAGGTGATCACATTAATTGGGGTCTGTAAGCCCTGCCCTGTCCCTGTCCCTGTCCCTGTCCCTGTCCCTGTCCCTGTCCCTTCTCCCTCCCTGCCTCACACCCGCTCTCCTCCCGGCGCTGCACCGCGGCTGCCGGGCAGCTCAGGACTTTCTCCTCTTCACACCGCCTTTTTATTGCCGCACCTGTCTTTGGTGTCGGTCTAGGAACAGCCAGAGCAATTGGGCAGATGTGGGCCAGGGAGTAGGGTCGCTTTTAGCAAAATGACAGTCTTTCACCCCCCCCCTAAATCTGCTCTCGCACGACGTTCTGTTGGACCGCCTGGCGACGGGAAGATCCCGTTAGTTCACAGCATGACTCAGTAATTTCAGGACCTTCCCCTGGCCTTTTGCCTTCCCTCTGGAAAGACCCGAAAACGCTCTCCGTTCGTCGGGACCCTCATTTGCTGCCCGCTTTATCCATTTTATTCACGGGGCAGGGCCCGACCCGCATGAGGGACGAGTCGCCCCAGCGCCGCCAGGTGGCGCCTGAACGCCGCCCCCGCCGGGCCCGTGCGCGCTGGGCGGGGCGACCCCGCGGGCCCGGTCTGACCCTCGGGACGCGGCGGGGCCGGGCTGAGGGGCGGGACAGGGCGGTGGGACAGGGCGGCGGGATGGGGCTGAGGGGCGGGACAGGGCGGCGGGATGGGGCTGAGGGGCGGGACAGGGCGGCGGGACAGGGCGGCGGGATAGGGCTGAGGGGCAGGACAGGGCAGCGGGACAGGGCGGTGGGATAGGGCTGAGGGGCGGGACAGGGCGGTGGGACAGGGCGGCGGGATAGGGCTGAGGGGCAGGGCTGAGGGGCGGGATAGGGCTGAAGGGCGGGACAGGGCGGCGGGATAGGGCTGAAGGCCGGGCTGAGGGGCGGGACAGGGCGGTGGGATAGGGCTGAGGGGCGGGACAGGGCGGTGGGACGGGGCTGAGGGGCAGAACAGGGCGGCGGGATAGGGCTGAGGGGCGGGACAGGGCGGTGGGACAGGGCTGAGGGGCGGGACAGGGCGGCGGGACCGGGCCGGGCTGGGCTGAGGGGCAGAACAGGGCGGTGGGATAGGGCTGAGGGGCGGGACAGGGCGGCGGGACCGGGCCGGGCTGGGCTGAGGGGCGGGACAGGGCGGTGGGATAGGGCTGAGGGGCGGGACAGGGCGGTGGGACGGGGCTGAGGGGCGGGACAGGGCGGTGGGACCGGGCCGGGCTGGGCTGAGGGGCGGGACAGGGCGGTGGGATAGGGCTGAGAGACCGGGCGGCGTGGCCGGGCTGGAGGGGCATTGCTGCCTAACGGCGGGAACTGAGCACTGAAAGCTTTTTCCCGTTTATCCTCAGAGCCACTCACTCTTCCAAACTCTTACAACTTTTGGGTGGGTCGTGGTAAAGATGAACCCGGGGGTTAGGGGTCCGCTGCGTTTGTCTGAGGAGAGGCTTTGCGTTCAGGTGCTGGCGATCACCCCGCCGTGCTTGCTCAGACCTGGTTCTTAAAGTCCTCCAGTCTCGAATTCGTATATTTCAGTGGCCTCTTCCTGACTTGTTGGTTGTGTTTTTGAGGTTTCTGCCAGTCTTACCCGAGTTGTTCCAAGTGCAAATACAGCTCGACTCCTAGGTGGGCACGCGTTTGAAATTATATATATTCTTTGGCAGGAGCCGGGCACGGTGAGTTGTTTCATTCCCTTGGGAGTTGAAGGAGCACTTCCCTGGGCTGTGGAAGTGCAGGGAGCGCCATGGACACAAGCAGGCACGCAGCAGCTCTGCTGGCCGGGTAGTAAAGGTTTTATGGTTTAATGTCTCCTGTGTTAAGTCTTGGACAGAGAACAATATACTCGTATCTTAATATATGGCTGCACTAAAGCTTCAATGACTGGTTTATTTCAAATGTGAGTTCATTAGCCCCTTTGAATACAGTGAAATAGACAGCAATTGCATTTATTTCTCAGGTGTTGCTTTTGGGGTAGCAAGGCTGCAGGGCACAGATGGGCTGAGGCATTGGTTGTGAGTTGGAATATTCATGCATCAAATATTACTGAAGTACTGCTTTTCAGAGAAAGTAGCCTCCTTCCAAGTGACTGTGCCTTTTGGTGCGATTCTTGCTTTTTTTTTTTTCTTTCTTTTTTTTTTCTTCCCGAAAGAAATCAATCCCACCTACTTTTAATGTGAGCCTTTTCTAAAAATGATGCATTTAGGGGGTGGCTCTGTCATAGTCAGCAAATACAGGACAAGTTTATGCCTTTGGGGCTTAAGGACTGATTGCAAGGCAGGTTGTTCAGGCAGACATTCTCCATTTAGAAGATATTCCAGCACTCCATTTTCTTAATATGTTTTCTATTTTCTCTCCCTGCTATAGTAAACAGCCTGCAATTTGTGTCCAAGGAGAGCTCTCCATTGAGTTAAGCATGATCTGGTCTTCAACGTAGAGTTTCTAGTGAATTGAACACATTTGAATATGTATGGCTAAATTGTTTTGACTTGCTGAAGTTGACAGTAGATATTCTCAAATTGCTCTTTATTTGGTGTAATGAGGTATTTCTTTGCTCTCTTTGCCTCTCAGGCACACCAAAGCTATTAACCAGGGGGAAATTATATCACTACCATGTGATTTTTTTAAAAATCATCCAGCCAAGGAAGTCACTCTTCTTCTGGTAATAAGAAATGAGTACGTCATCTGATGTTCTTTTCATAAGCCTAATTTAACTGCTTGAGGGGAGATAGGCTGCTCTAAAAACAACTACTTTAATTAGCTTTGAATGGTTTGAATTTAAGTGTTTTGGGGAGAGAACGTCCTTGGTAATGAGATAATTTGTAGATTGACCATATAAACACACCTCACATGTGTTTAAGGTTTCTGTTTCATGTGTGTTTAGTCAGTTTTCATGCACACAAACTCCGGATCAGGTGAGCTACCGAAACGGAGCACAGCTGTGCTGACAAGAAAATAGCTGTGCCCACTTGTGCCAGCTGAACATGTGTCCCCTCTGTGGCCACACTTACATGTGATTTGTTTTTCAACAGGAAGGGATGGCTTCTTGGTCAGATACAGGACTTATTGTCAGAGATGCAAATTTTTATTTCTGACCTGGTCCTGACGTCTTGTGCAACCTGGAGGAAGCACATAGTTCCTTTACGCTTTGTCTATAAATTCAGTATTATTAAGTTTAATTCAGTGATGCATAGACTAAGGATAAATACTTAGATTAGTTGGCCTGCAGTGTCAGTCAGAGTATGAAAATAAATACTTTTTAAAGCTGTGAGCCAGTTCCTCAGACAGGTTAAGTTGAAATGGTTTCCCTAAACCCCTGGAGGCATCAGGGTAGGTTCTTATGATCTGAAGGCCTGATCCATGTGCCTCCTGGGAAGTCTTACGGAGTTCAGCCTTTACAAAAATATCACGGTTTGCATATTGGAGATGCTGTAAAGGCTGGAAGGAATCTGTAAGTGTTACTTATTAATGGTCTCTATTATTAGAAGGAAAAAAGCTTGTGTTAAATTTTTTAAATTGGCAATGCATTTAAAGCTGAAGCAATTTTGATTCTGCTGGCTGCACAGAAGTGAAGTAGGTCATCATCACTGCTATGGTGGGCTTTTTTCATTCTCTGCTTTGACAACACTTTGCAAAGCTTGAGAAGAAAAATTATACACAGCTGTAGTATACTTACTGTAATTAAAGAAATATCTATGTCTGTATAATGTAAGGAAAGGAAAGAATAAAGCTGAGGAAACATGAAAATATCTGCAGGCTACTTGGCTTTGGTGAAATGACTTTGCATTGAAAATATATACTGTACTTGCCCAATACAATGTAAAATATTATTTATTTACTCTGTGATGAGGGCTGAAGTACTTATTTCTGTCCCATAATTAATGTTAAGGGGCATGTACACTATCCCCAGGTTAATATTTCACTGTTCTCCTAGTCTTTTTGTCCTTGTCAAATATTACACAGCTTCTGTGTATGGCTGAGCTTTTCTTGCTAGATGTGGTTAGGAGAGAAAATTAGTTTTGGCCCACGCCATGTAGACCTCCAAAGAAAAGGCCTGAGGGGGAGATTTTATTTAGTAACCCTTTACACCCCTGCACAGCAATCAAGTGCTTGAGTGCAGTCCCAGATGCCTTTGTGCAGCTCTGAAAGGCACTGGTCGGTGTGCAAAGGACAGCTCAGCTCCCACGGAGGCCACAGCAGCACATCCCTCTAGCCCTGGGGTGGCAGAGCCGGCTGGAGAGTCTGAGCAGCACTTCTGCTCTGGGGCTGTGCTGTAATCACACACTGCAGGTGTCTGCACAGCCCTTTGGGCTTTTGCTGGTCACACGTTTATCCAGCTCAGAGTAACCAGCTGCTGTTTTACAATCCATATAGAAATGGATGGATGTGGAGTATGGGTGCCCATCAGCAGAGCATTCTGTGTTCAGCTTCAAGCTCTGTATGTCTGCAGAGCACCTGTCTTTTACTTCCTAGGTTACTTACATCCTCTGCTAATTCTTTGTATGGGATGTGTCAATTTCTTTTCAGTCCCTGTGACCAACAAAGGATGTCTGGGTGACAGAGTAATGGAGTTAATTTGTTTCACAGAAATGTGTTGCCTCTTACTGATACAAGCTCCTGATGCTGTGAACGTCAGGATATTAAGAGTGAATAATAAAAGAGGGTGAATGCACTCCATTTTCGTGCAGACTGGAGGGTTGTGCAGGCAGGGGGCACTCAGCAGTCCTTAGCTTTAGGATATCAGTGTTGGGATACACGTAGGAAGGCGTTGTTCCCAGACATCTTGTCTCTAGGCAGATATCCACATTAAATAAGGAAAGACCAGGAGGGAGAATAAGGTGGAAACTGCAAGTCTTTGCCAGGCAATGAAAAGTATGTAAACTACGCTATTAGATACTTGGAGAGAATCCAATTTGGTTTTCCCCCACTCTACTGAAGGTGAAGAGAAATGGTGAGCCTGGTTCTGTTCCTCCACCGCAGTTTTAGATAAATATCTCCACACAGCTTGACTCCAGCGGCAGGTTTTCTTTCCCTAGTTTGTTCTTTCTGTGTAGGCAATTTGCAACTCTCTCTGACATTTTGCTAGAACTTCTATGGCTTTTCTTTCATCAGTATATATTTTTAATTTACAGTGTTCTCCTTTTCCTCTTCTACATCCTCCAGAAATGTAAGCATTTGTGTTTTGCTAGACCTTTTGCTATATGTTTGTTGCCTTCTGTCACAGAAGAATGTTGGGTGAAAAGAAAACTATGACTTTGTCCCTGTGCTTTCTCCTATGTTGTGTCATTTTGTTCTGCTAGACAAACTGTCTTTGATTTAGTGGGGTTGAAGAATGAGTTCATAATAGATTATCTGTCACTGGACCAAATCAATCATGGTTAACAGTGTATTGACAGGGCATATAGCAACTATCCTTGACCTGAGGTTTAAAGTACCTGTTGTCAACATCATGTGGTTCTCGCCCCTGCTTGGCATGAACTTTGAGGCAGAATATTCTTTATCAGCTCTTTTATTGTAATATATGTACTAGTTTTGTCTCTGACCTTTTTTAAAAAAACAAACAAAAAACCAAAAAAACCCCTTAATATAGGTCTCCCTTTTCATTTGTATAGCACAGAAGAACTCGGCCAGGCAGCGCTCAAGAGTTTTAGAAATAAGAGAGATAACTTTTTTTTATTTAAATGGAAGCCAGCCTTTGAACACTGAGATAATGCTGAGATTTTCATTGTAGTTAGGCTGCCATTTAATTGCCCAGGCCAGGATGTTTTACATATTCATTTCTGGTACCTGTTTTTGGAGGGAAAGTATGGAATTATTTTTGTCCCTTACGGCAGTTTATTTGCTCTTTTAGTCACTTTAAGCATTTATGCTTCAGCATTTCTTTCCCACAGCTGTAGGCACTTGTAACAGCATCATTTAATGTTATAACCAAATGTTCCTGCTGTTTGCTATGTCACATCAGAGCTGCAGCAGTTTCTATTGGAAAAGGAGTAATTTTCCTCCCCAGTGAGGGTGTTTTGGTGTTTGCCCCATGCTTCTGGGGACAGGGCCAGACAGAATCATTCCTCTGGGCTGCAATGGCCAGGCAAGGCAGTGTTCTTGTTCCCAGTGATAATGGTGCTTGTCTGAATTCAGAGATCCCAAGAGTGATTTGAGCATGTGAACATCCCTGCTGAATTTACTGGTACTTAAGTTCAATATGTGCTTAAATGCTGTGCTAAAATAGGAGCTTATTTTGGGTCTCCATGCATCTTTACAAAGATGAAGTGGTGATGTGGAATAAATGAAGTCATTACTGCCAAGTGAAAAATAAAAGACTTGGAGGAGTATTATTGATTATTGCTACTTCAGGAGCAATGTATTTGGTCAGCTTCCAGGCAAGCAGGGGTCTTTGTTGTAGTTTGGCTTGTGGTTTATGGGCAAATGCAAATATATTTTGCCTACAAACAATGGTACTAAACCTTCATTTTACCATATCAGAACATCCATATATTCACACAAGAATGACCCAGCTTCTTCCAGAATGGATTTTTCCTCATTGTTCCTTATTTTGTTTTATGGAAATGGGGGCTGTTTAGCGTGGAGAAAAGGAGGCTGAGGGGAGACCTCATCATTCTCTACATCTGCCTGAAAGGTTGTTGATGTGGGTCTTGGTCTCTTCTCACAGGTAGCAAGTGACAGGATGAGAAGTGATGGCCTCACGTTGTACCCCGAGAGGGTTTAGATTGGGTAGTAGGAAAAATTTCTTCACAGAAAGGGATGTAGCATATTGGAATAGACTTCCCAGGGAAGTGGAGGAGTTACCATCCCTGAAGGCATTAAAAAGTCATGTAGGTATGTCACCTGAGGGCATGGTTTAATGGTGAACAGGGTGGTGTTACTGGGTTGATGGCTTCTCTTGATGATTTTAAAGGTCTTTTCCAACATGAGGGATTCTACGATTCTATCCAAAGGCTTTCTTGCATTGTCTCCTAATCCAGACACCCCAATGCCTTCTGTTTGCGTAAATAATGATATGCTAATATCTTTTCTGCTCCTTATCTCCCGAACAGGGTTTTTTTTTTGAAGGGGAAGGAGAAGTGTTTTCCTCTGTGGACCAGCCTGTAAATACATGATGTTGGCAAGACTGAGGTGTTAGCTTGCTTGCCGTTTGGGTCAGAAGTGTGGAGGTTTCATGGTGAATCTTATTTCCTGCTCTTCTGTATTTGTTCCTTTTTCCTGTTTGATCTATGCAAGAAGCTCAAAGTGGGATCATGGTGCTCATTGCAAGCTGCCTGGGAGAACATGAAATTGTGTTCCCAAGTTGCTAATCAGTTTAACCCTCACACCAAAGGCACAGCCAGGCACTGGAGGGTCGATCTCCACAGTTTCTGCTGCTCCTGTTGGCAGTCATGTTCCTGCTCCATTCCCTGGCAGAAGGTGACACCGTGCCCAGTTAGCTGTGTGCCATGTGGGACACTGACCTGGGGGAGAGGCAGTGCTTGCCTGCTGAGCGACCACATCATGGTTTGCATCTGGAGCCCCATAGGATGTCTCAGATGACCAGGGCCCAGCTTCCTACTGCTGTGAAAACAGGTGGAAAGTCTGAGATTTTCTCACAGCTTGAAAATATGGAGATGTAAAATACATTTTGTACCCACAGGTATTGCTGATTTACTGGTTTTTGCAGGAATTCTTGCATGCATGCAGAAGGGCAATTATGTGAATCATATTCCTAGAAAAGCTTCAGACATAATTCTTAGGGGAAACAATATCAGGCGCTATTGGTTGATTTGTATGTAGACATCTAAACAATAGATCATGCTTTAAGAGGATCATGTATTGCAAAACTGCAGGATTCCAGCAGATTTATTTCTTGGGACAAAGCTGTGGAATTAAGTAATTCTGTGTCCTCCTGTGTTTTTCATTATATAAGTGCTTCGTTTCTGCAGACAAAACTTTAAGGAACTTTGAGCATCATCATACAAAGACTTTAGACTATCCTTCTGCCAAAAACTCCTAGTGAATGAATGAATTCAAAAGAATATATCATTCATCATGATAACCTGTAGTCAAACAGAGAGAAGTTGAACTGAAAACACAGGCTGAGAAACTGCATTTTACACACTATATATTCTTCTCATGGTGAGAATTTGAAGATATCCATGTGTTCGATTTTTATTTTTTTTTTTTTCCCCTTAGCTAGATTGTGATATCAATATATTCGTCATGTCCGGTCCAGCAGAACTGAAATATAGACCTGGCTCTGTGTGAAAGCTGTGGTGGATTTTATAGCTGTTGCAAAGTTTCACATTTCTATGTGCCAGACCAGGGAACTACATCTCCATTTCAGAAAAAAAATGAGCTCACAGTGTGCCTACTGTGTGATTTGTGTGCCAGTCACACCTCTTGTCACTGTGTTCAGCACACATGCAATGCACTCCTGTATTTTGCTTGGCTCAAGTCTGAGGAAAGCAAGGTTACAAGAAAGTGTTTAAAGTTTTTATTAATGCATTTATTATGGTGCAGTATTGGATTATCACCTGCAGGAGCCCAAATGTGGAAACAGTTTTGAGACATCCAGGTAATACAGCAACAACATAGAGATGGAGCTCAAGAGGAGAACCCTGATTGTTGTTTATAGTAAATATGAAACAAATAAAGAACTATTGGAGGACAAACAGGTGATATTTTCAGGAATGGTACTGACCTTTGTTTTGCTTTGGACAAAATAATGAAGTCCTTATTTGCTTACATCTGTATGAAACAAAGACAGAACTGGTATAAAATACGCAGGTCTGACCTCACTACTTCATTCTCTCTTCTTCTCTGTTACTTTTTATTCTCTCTTCCTTTAGCGGAGATGGTTATGGTATTGATACAAAGTAAGGTAGAGGCAGGATGTTTTAAATTTTCAGAGAAAATATTTTTAATGTTACTTTTTAATGTAACAGTCAAACAGCTGCTGCTTCTTGTTGCTGTGAAGGTAAATGAGAGCCTGGTGGATGTTTCAGGAGGGAGAGGACGAAATGGATGTTTTGTATAAGTAATGCCATTGACTGGGTTGAGGACAGAGGTGGTGGAAGTGCACCAGAGAGTGCACAGAAGGGCACGAGCAGAAGACAAAAAGCAAGTGTTTCCAGAAATCACAATTTTTTGTTTTGTGATTTTTTTCACTGCTCTCAAAGGTTTTGGCACCCATTGCTGTTGTAAAGAGGGTGGTGTGTTAGGTCACAGATTTAGCCCAGAATTTATCTATTTCTTTTAATACTGGAGATATCCAAGATCTGAAGTATAGGCTGAGTTTTTTTTCAGTTATTTGCTTTTCAGCATTTCCTCATCGTGTGTCACCTCATCATGTGTCACCTGTTCTGCTGTTGGTTCCCGAGTTGTCCATTCACTAATAATCTCACAAAAGACCTCAACCTCATTTTCTTAGTGTATTCCATAATTGCTGAACTTCATTTATGTATGAAATGCTGATGTATCTCCTTCCCTTCACTCCAACATTTCAGACATCTGCTTGTTCCGTCAATGACATGCACTGTCACACCACCTCGTCCAGACACCGGCATTTCTCCTTTCAAGATTCAGAGCACCCTCACCAGCTCAACTCTCAGGACTTGAGCGTGACCATGCACTCCTTTCCCAATAGCTTCCCTGCAGGGTTCTGTTTCTGTACAGTCCCTTTTGGTTATTTTAGACGTTTGCTGAAAGAAAATGTTCAGCAGGATCAAAGTTAGTTAAACTTTGCTGAGTTGAAATGCTTGTTGAGCACAAAAGAAGTGAGATTGCTAAAGACATGAACAAATGCTGATCCTTCTCAGACTTAGGGTGGTACTGAAATGTTGCTCCTTTATCATCCTTGGAGTTTGTGGGGGAGAGGTTTGGATTGTCGTGGGAGATTTTGTGGTTTGGTTGGGCTTTGGGGATATGGTCCTGAAGGACTAACCAGCTGATGTTCCCAGATTTTCTTTCTGGTTTCTGACCCAGAAAGGTGACTCCTTAATTGTACATGGGACAGGGAGGAGTGCAATGAATGTGGTGAGCAAAAGGAACTGAAGCACCATAACTGGAGAGTCAGAGGATCTGAGCTGGGAGGACCTCACTGTACATCTCTGAGTGCATGGCCTCACCGCTCGCTGAGGCACTGCCTCAGAGGCCGGGGAAGCTTGTGGAAGACCATCATTGCCACTACATGCTCAGCTGCTCAGCTTGACACATTGCTTCAAGGACTTGTGATGGGCTTGGGGGTTTTATTTTCTGTTACTCTATGCTGCTGTTCTGCTGTGGTTGAGCATTCCTCATGATTAACGCCTGCTGAAGTTTTCCAGTCATGGTGGTTCTCTGAGCTGGTTACATAGAAGCAATCTGGGCTGCTGTGCTTCCTGGCCTAAGGTCTACTAGTGGAGAGATGTGAGAAGATGAGAGAAGGCTTTGGGGTCTTTCCTTTTTCTGTGGTGGTTAAATGCCAAGGCTTTCAATGACTTCAGTTCCAGCTGGGTCATTGGGATTCTGAACTATGTACTTCAGCATAGCTTATGGATTTTAAACCTGTCACATTGTACTTTTATTATAGATATGGTCTTGCAGTTGCAAGCTGTCTTCTTGATCTTTTGCCAGCAAGGCTTTTGTAGCAGTCCTTGGAAGATATACTGTAGCAGCTCCCTTTTATAATATCTATCATTAACACCTCTTTGGCATCTTGAAGATTTTTTTTTCTTTGCTGGAGATTGGAGCAGTTGATTAAGCAGCCTTTTGCTGTCCTCAGACAATTTCTCAGTTTTCCACCTTGTTTCAAATCTAGCTTTCTAGCAAAGGTCCTGGAAAAAGGTTGTGATAGGGCAACTGCAGCCCTTACCTTCATGGTAATAATAAACTGTTTGAAAAATTTCAATCAGGCCAAAGCAGAGAGACAGCTTTAATGAGGATTTGTAGTGACCTTCTGTTTCATAGTAGGTGGATTCTGGCACATTGTCAATTTTAATTCTTACTGATCTTCCTGTGGCTTTTGATACCAGAGATCATAAGTTTCTCTTAAAATACCTGTAGAAGCTCCTGAGCCCTGTGGGCTCTGTTCTGACATTGCTTCATTAGTATTTGCCTCAGTGGTGCCAGTTTGTCACTGTAAATATCTCATCTTCTGATATTGCCCCTGTGAACTGCCAGGTTCCCCAGGGCTATGAATTGGGCGGGTCCCTGGGATTCCTCTATGTATATGTGAACTACAGCTTGCATTCTCAAAACTTGTACACATTATAATGACCTGCAGGGAGGGCTTGGACATGTTTATTTCTCTACAACTATTTCTGTGTATATGACAACAGAACTTGTCTGCCAAAGTGCAGACTGTAAAATGTTGCAAAAGTAAATGCAACAAAAATAGAGTTCTGGTTGTCTGTTGTCTCATTTTGATTGAATCACATTGTGGGTTTTTTTTGTTTTGTTTTGTTTTTTGTTTTCCTAAATTAGAGAAGTATTCTAGGTATGGGGATGAGATTTAGTCTGCTTCTGGTTAGTCATGTAATGCTGGAGAGGTATTTCTGGGTGTCAATAGGCAGCAGAGGCTTGCTGCTGTTATTGGTTTGGGTAATGATAAGCCTTGCTGAAGGGAAATCAGAAACTTAATACTAAATCATCAACTTTTCTTGTCAAGCAGAGCTTTACTTATGTGTTAGAGGCATCTGCCCAATCCTTAAGTAAAATTAAAAACTGAAGATGTGACACCTTTATTTCATGTATAGAGGGAGGTTTTTTTATAGTTTTAATCTGATGTTCTTCTTATTTTTTTTTCTTGAGTCCTAGTTATTTTTCTAGTGACTTGAGATAGAGTTAATCTTGTATGGAATGCATCAATAAATAAATACCTACCAGTGGGCTAGATATTGTGACTGTGGAGACAAAGAATATACCTGTGACACGATTAATTTTACCAAAAGAAGGCTTCTACAGATTTAACTCCTTAGCTTTAGTGAAGGAACTATTGTTTGGAGGGTGGGAGTCCATTGCCTAAAGAGACATAGGCTTGGGAAGGAAAAGCACAAAAAAGCAAAATGTCAAGGAACCCTCAGCCTGTGTGTGCAATGCTTGGTGTCACAGACCTTTGAGCAGTACTACTGGTGGTAATCTTGCCCAGCCAGAGACTGCAGCACATCTGTGAGAGGCTGTTTGAGGACGGGGTTAATAAAGTGATTGGACTCACTTCATTTGGGGAGAAACTTTTGAGGATGAGGGAAGAGACATGGGGAAATTGGTTCCCTGAAGGGCTGCTGTGTTGCACTGCAGTGTCCAGAATGTGGGAGGAGCTCTGCCACGACTTCTTTTTGCCTGTGCCTTGCAGGCAGTGCTTTCATAACAGGGAGAAACTTTTGAGGATGAGGGAAGAGACATGGGGAAATTGGTTCCCTGAAGGGCTGCTGTGTTGCACTGCAGTGTCCAGAATGTGGGAGGAGCTCTGCCACGACTTCTTTTTGCCTGTGCCTTGCAGGCAGTGCTTTCATAACAGGGTGTGTCTGAGCTCCTGGTTCATGGTATCCATTCAGTTAAACTGTCCCTCTTAGGAGCAGAGCTAGTTAGTAATTTACCCTCTGATTCAGTGTATATGTCCTCAAACTGTACTCACCTGTTCGCATCATATCTCACTTTGAAATGATTTCTAAGTTCTCTTATTCACAACCCCTGTGGATTTAGCTGTGGAAGTTAAATCTGACAGGGATTATGAATTGGAGTCCACCACCACCACAGTTCACAGTCCAGGGTATTAAAGTGAGCTGAAATCAATAGTGGTTTATATTATAATGTGCCTGCCTCTGAACTGGAAACTGAAGAATGGACACATCACCTGGATGTGCCTCTGCAGCTTTCAGCAGAGGTTGAGGTGGCAAATAACAAGAAAGTTGAACTTTGCTTAATAGGATTTGGAACATCTCACAAAGAAATGCTGCTTTTTGACAGCTCGTGTGATTATTTCCTTCTCTATGTGCTTTGAATTATATTTTGTTTGCATGTATTTCTAATTTATGTAGTTTCTTCTAAGTTTGTAATTTCATATGGTTTTGCTACTTATCTCAAATTACGATCAGCTGTAATTATCACAATGTTTTCCTAAGTACAAATGAAAATGCAAACTAAAACCAAGACAACAACCCTCCTATTCCACATGAGACAATTTCTGTGTTTAATACCCTGCTTCTAGTCAGTTATTATTCAGCTCTTATCTGTGTAATTCACTGTTCTGTCTCCACCAGCGGTCAGAAAGGACAAGGCAGATTGTATTACTTAAATACACATCTAGAAATTGTTTAATGATTTCAAATTACTTTGACCGTTTCTAGTTTTATCTACCTGGGGCTTTTATTCCTTATTGTCTAATTAAATCCAAAGAAATTGTAGTATCTGATGCTTTTGTAAAAAAAAAAAAAAAAAAAAAAAAAGAAAAAGTTGGATTTGCTAATAGAACATTATCAGATTAAAAGGATGGATTAGTAATTTCATTAGATTTGAAATAGTCTCTGTAAACCAGTGCAGCTTCTTCTCTGAGTTTTCTTAAAGTGTGATAATCTGTGTTGTTCCTACATAACAACACTTTCATAGCATAAATTATTAGAAATGTGCCAGTGTTTCTAGTTCTGACAAACAATCTTGTGTGTGGTGGTGTGTTTTTTGGTGCTTGTTTGTTTTGTTTTGTTTTGTTTTGTTTCTCAGCCTCCCACAGCTCGCCATGAGTTTCCAAAATCTCTTGTGACACTTGGCAGGGAATTCCCTCTCAGCTCTACTGTGTGGATGCCTGAACCAACAGGTAAGCTCTGTTTTCAAGGGCTGCCTTACTGTTCTTTTCTGTCATTGTTTTTGATTAATCTGAGGCACTGTGACCATCAGATAGCATTGTTGAGCTGTAATGTTTAGGTCCTGTTTGTTTCTATCAACCAGAAAGACCGCATCAAACCTTTTCACCCGAACTACATATTCCCAGCAGAGCTCCCCCTCCCCCAGGGCTGGCTTTGTGTTAAATAGCATATTGATTACAAGATTACAGCATTTTGTATATAGAAAGTGAGCAGTCATGGGCTTTTACATTTCAATTGCCTATTTATCTCTGTGGAAAATTGTACACATTCACAGAGGAACTGCTTGGGGTGATTCAGCACAACATGGGGGGAAAGAAGCAGACCTGTGCTCTTCTAAGGACTCTGTTTTTTGGGATCCTTGTACCTCTGTGTCAGAATATCAGTGGCAGCAGAAAAGTTGTCAAGGCTTTGCCTGTGTTGTCACCAATGCAAAAGGTGGAGTCTCTTCTTTCTTTCCTCTTGTGTTCCGGCCACTGAGGATGATATGGAAAGCACAAATGATTTCTTAATCTAGAATGCAGCACATGCAGTTGTGAAGCATTGCTACTGTCCTGTGTAGGGAAAGTAGCGCTGTCTCTCCAGTGGCTATGGCCATTTCATATAAGGAATAAAGTGGGGGGTTAAAGTAAGCTCTAGCTTAGCATGTTTTACCATTAACTGCATAAAGCAATTTCCCCTGCACAGGTTGATTGTTAGGTGGATCACTCACTCCTGGCTTTATGGTGGGCATCGGCTCAGGATCACTGCAGAGCCCTTTTGAGTACAACTCCAAACTGCAGTATCAAACTAGGAAAGGGAAATTACTGGTCAGATGATATCCAGTGTTGCTCACCTTTTGAAAACCCCAGTGTGTTAGTTCCTTCAAATGAAATTTAGGATTTCAACTATGTGTGTAATTAATCTGCAGAATTGATTTCTTGCGTTTTGATATCCTGGCATCAACACCAGGGATTATTAAAAAATAATGGCTGTTCTTTGATGCAGCTCTAGAGTTTTATTTGCATTATAGCAGTAATACTTCTTTCGAGAAAGGCAGCAAAGTCACTACTATTGACATACTAGAAAGAAAAGCTTCATTAAGGTATTTTGTGAATTGGAGAAGTTCAGCGAATATCCCAATATCATCAATCTCACCATTACTGTGTTGTCACAGCTAGAAATCTGGAGAATGTAGAATTAATTGTGTCTGAGCTAGAACTTTGGGCAAAGTAACAAAGAGAATTGGGCATATTAAAATCCTGGTGCTGACCTTACTCAGGAACTCAGCCTCAGCCTGCTCAGTCCATACTGCCTCTGCACTGAAAACTGAGCTTCTTCATTATGCAAAATGTCTTTTAACTTTCCTCAAATTTTACATTCACAGTGATTATATAACACAAAACAGTGAAAAGTGCATCTCCTAGTTATGCTGAAAATAAAAAGATTTATTTAAAATATTTTGAAATATCTGAGATTCATAACACTGCCTCTCTCCAGACATCATCTGCTGATTTACAGAGCAATATTAGTTAGAGAATATTTTTAAATATTTCAGATTACCAATTCAAGTCAGACCAAATATGAAATAGGTACTTTATATCAAGAGTCAGCTGTGAAGTTATCAAAGTAAGGAAACTTGAATTTCCTTGACAGAAGCTGTGCTAAAATCTTGATTGTTTTTCATGCACCTAATGCCAAAAAAAAAAAAAAAAAAAAAAAAGCTGATTAAAAAGACCAAAATAGCTGAAAGATAGACAATTATTATTGTGATTTTGCATGCATAATTCACATCATCAGGAACTTGTGCAAAAATCAAGGAAGAGGCAAAGAGGTTTTAGAGAACCATTAGGGGAAAGAGCTGTGTTCTAATAGCACTGAATTACCTGGAGGTCAACATGTAAAGATTCGGGGTGTTTTTAAATACAATATGTTAAACCAGATGGAATCCTTTTTCTGCTGCAAGGTGGCTTAAAGTATTTTATTTTGGAAGGACTCCACAAAGTAATTATTACCCAGTTCTGTAACTGTTATAGAATGTAGGAAACTCAGAGAAAATAATAATTAAAATTTTAAATGTATGGGTTTTGGGAGGGTTATTTTTCTTCCCTCTGAGAAAATGCAGTTGTTCAAATGCCTGCTAATTAGACTAGGGATGGTCTATATTAGATTACCTTCTCCCCCTTTCTGATGTATTTGGAGAGTATGTTTCAAATTATTTACAGTCTTGAATTGGTGAGATATTCCCAAATGTTTCTCTGACTTTTTTTTTCCCTGCTGTTGCTTCAGATTTAATATAATTAGTTCTCTCATTTTCATTAGGTCACTCAGGCTGATGTATACCCCAAATGAAATCTTATTTCATATTTAACTATACGTTAACCCAGCAAGATCTGATATTTATTTTGGTGTTTTAAATCCCCATCTTACGCATTTCAAAAATGTGGGGTTAGATTTGTAATGATACCTTAATTATTTGGTTTTCTTTTTATCATATACATTTCTTTGTGGTATTATGCAGCATTTCATTTTCCTTTTCAACTGTTGGTGGGGTTTTTCTTTTTGCCATCAGATCATATTGTTTTGGACTTAGCCTGAATATACACCCAAGCAGGGCACAGCACTGTTGAATCTGTTCCGTTTTCCTGATATGTATGAAGCCCTGATTCCGGATTTGTTTTATTTTTTTTTTTTTCCTGAGGATTCCCTCTCCTCCTCTGTCCTTTGTCAGTCTGCTCCCTTTTACACCTTATGGGGAGTAGGAAATAATCCTACCAATAAGATGAGGATATTCAAGCTATTATTTTTCCTGCCATGATCACAGCACTCTCCCTTAGTAGCTAAATGTTTTGTCCTGTCAACTCTTTTGCAGATCAGGTTATTAAGGAGTAGAATATTGATTATTTAGGATGAGATTTTAAAGCTTGCCTAGAGGGTTGAGGTGTCCAATTAGAAATTAATGACTTAGAGGCAGCTTTGAAAATCCCACCTGTAGAGCTGAAGCTTTCAAATGAGTCTGAAGTTAAGAGCCATAATGAGTGCACAAATGGTGTGATATTTTCCTGTGACTGGAAGAAGTGTTAAATAGCAGCTCTCTATCTTCATGTCAAATAATTAAGGAGGTTAGCAAAAGTAGACTTCAGATGAGTAAACTGATCCTGTTTTCCTTGGAACAGGCTAACAGGCATTTATTTAAAAATACTAAGGCACAGTGCAGCCCTGGTAATGACAAGTTTTGTCTAGAAAGTCATGCTATATATGTTTGCTAAGATAGTTAATCACAAGCTTTGACATAAGCCTAGAGCAAGAATAAAAGCAGGGAACATAGATGTAGATTTTTTTTTTTTTCCAATGGGGAAAGTGAAAAAGTAATTTTAAGTTATTATTAGGATGTAAAAGTATATAGTACATCAGCCACAAGAATAAAACTAAAGTATGGTTCTGTGTGCCAAAGATTTTTTTCTTTTTTTTATTGATTCCAAGGGTATGGCAGGTGAATCCATTTAGCAGGTCTAATGACTGGAAAGTAGAATGTTTTTCAAATGGCATGGATGAAACGATCTGTAGCCCATCAGCATACAGCTGGAATGATGTCATACATGGTTATGCTTTAATTCTTCCTGCATTGCTAAAGGGGGAACAGGGTCTGCAATATCCTCTGACTTCCTTGTTGAATGCAAATCCTTGAGCTGGAAATGGAGAGTGTTCTCTTTCTCCACATGACTAATGTTAATTTCTTTAGCAGAAAAAAATTTAATAAGTCTCTCTAATGGTAAATTACCATTTATTGTAAATGTGCCACATAAAGGAAGTAATAAGTCATTATTATTGACCTATTACTGGTCTTTCTGTTTTACCTCTAATTAAATAAAAATGTGCACTTTGAGTTAATATCCTTTTTGTTTGAATACCCTTGCTTTAGTCCAGAACTGGTACCGATACTCTAACACACTGCAATAATTGCAACTTCCTCTTAGATTTTGTTTAAACTGGGGATGAAGTTTTCTCCTTTGTTGTTCTTTAATTGGATCCCCTCCACCCAATTTCTCTCATTTGGAGACTTCTACTCCCAATATTTTATTGGACTCTTCTAATGACTTGTTTGCTTCTCAAGTGCAAATGCAGGAGCTTTTCCTGTGGGGAGATAGATAGTGCCCACCTGAGTTTCAAACTGGTAACTTCAAATATGTTAGTGCTTGAAAGAATGGATTAGAATATAGAAAAATTATAGGAATTATAATGGAAAGCCAGAAACTTTCAGGGTGTGAGTGATGCTGCTGGTGGAACAGCTGAATGATTGAGGTGGTAGAGTATTGTGTCATGCAGTGTTAGAAAGGAGCCTCAGTTCTCTGGGTTTGGGACACCTGTGCATGTACAGAGAAGGTAGGTAGTAGCTATCCCAGAACAGGCTCAGGAGCTGAGATCAACATCTGGGAACCTAGAGGCAAAGTGTTCTTAAAAAGTCATTAAAATCAGCTATGATTCTTTCTCATGTTTGGGTTGTTTTGGTTTTTCCCCCCTCAGGTCAGAATTTATTTCTGCATAACAGGACAGGGCTAGCAGGAAGAATCACAACAACTGCTGTGTCATTTGATACATAGCCGGGGGAAAGGCTTTACGTGGATTTGGAAAACATGGACTTGAGCCTTGCTAGGTAAGGATGGCATTGAACATGACCTCTTACACCCTAAGTAAGGCATGATAGCTGTGATACTGTATGAAGGTGAACACTGTAATCACCACATCAGTCATATTTAGGAGACTGTGTCAGAGCACATAAGTCTGCCCAAAGAAGAAATTCTAGTACTCTAGTATGCTAGAACTTGTCTGCATCTCTGAGTTTTCATTCCAGCATTTAAGATGCTCTGTGTGCTCAGATTTTTCTCTGGACTTTAAGTGCATCATTTATTTTGAATCCCACTCTGAAATGCTGAGTTCCTCCATGCATCAGGTTCTGAAATCTGAATTCCCTCCTTGGGATGAAAATCCTAGAAGTTGAATGTCATTGCCTGTTCTTTATAGAGCCCTGTGTCTTTTACTAGACATCCCTAATCCCAAGTGTGTAGTCAGAGCGCAAAGGCAATATGTTGCTTATGTCTCTTTAGTGACCCTGTTGCAGTAATTGTCACTAGGGATACTTCAGGGTCACCCTTGTTCAACCAAACGTTGGCAGCGATACTGTAATGATAGTGGGGGAAAATCTTTGCTTTGTAGCTCTGGTAACTCCGATTTAAATATGCTGATGTGAAAGTAACGGCACCAAATTTATTGCAGTATGATGGAAATGCAACCACCAAAAATTGATCTTCAGCTAATGATAATGAATATGTTAACAAAAGTTCATACTTTTTAAGTTAAAATTTTAAAAGTGAGGCCAGTCTTTGTTCTTCAATGTACATGACTAATCCCACTAAATTTGACTTAGTAGTAGCTCTCTAGTTCATTGGCCTTTTTTTAAGAATAGATATTAAGTTGAGGAAGTCAAAAACCACTGCTGTTACTTGAAAGAGCATTGCTAAAGGGTGTTGCTACCTGAGGCCTGAAAGTCCTCCTAGGCTGTTGTGATGTATATAGGGATGACAGGCTGGGGCTGTTGCTGAAGGAGTAACAAACCCTGTTGAACCACCTCTCATTAGGGATTTCTCCTGGCATATAGATATTTTTCTGAACGAAGTCCTCTGAAGTGCAGAACTTGTCTAAGTTTTGTTTCCTGGTGGCCGTAATTCCTTTTGTTGCTTCTCCCAAACACCTCTGACCTTGCCCTCTTTTTCCAGAGTTCAGCCTCTTCCTTCCACCAGTCCACTGGTACCCTTCATTCTATGCTTCTGTTCTTACTTCCCTTCATGATCCCTTCACTCTACCTGAACTTTATGCGAGGAACACAGGTAGCTGAAGCCAGATGGAATAATGCAATGCAGCTAATTGCCTCTATCCAAGGAAAAAAACCCTATGCATTCTGGTGGGAGTGGCATTGCCCCATAGCAGGAATTCTTAGAACAGAAGAAAAAATTTCTAGAACTCCTAAATGGCTGCTCTATTTAGCTCAAACTTTTAAATCCCTGGTGGCTCTATTGCTAGTCTTCAACAATGGTCCTTAATAAGATGGAGAAAAAATAGGAAGTCTAATTTCTCTTTTAATGCTCTTTGTAGAAGAGTTCTGATGTAGAAAATCAATACTTCTATTCAAAGAAAAGCTATTGAAACAAATAATATTACTGGTTGGCAGGCTCAGCAGCCTTTTTGCTTTGATTATATTCTTGCTGACAGTACTGCACTGGTGTTTAGAAAATCCAAAAAATAACTTTTAAGTGCTTTTGCTATGAAACAATTTAAGTAGTTTAGTGTTTGGGATATAATTGAAGTAAACTTCAAGAGCAAAGGAAAATAAGTTCTTATTTGTGCTAAAAAATCTTTGTATTAATGGGCAAATAGATTCTATATGTCAACTCAAGGACAGCTGTAGTCCCATGAATCCCTTGTTTTGGTTGTTCATGTTTGGAATTTTTTTAAAAGTCTGTACTTTACTGAATTCTTAAGAGAAAGATATAATACTTGGAATTTTTTGAAGTTGCCTTTTAGCCATTTTCCTTGTTATATCTGAAACACAGATTACTCAATGGTCTTTCTTTGTCTGTGCCAGCTCATATAATTCACATTTTTATTACCCTGATCAATTGAAACATTTTATTAAAGGTCAAAAGAAAAGAAAAATTATAAAATTAGAAGTGGAAATGGATTTGATTAATGATTGAAAGGAAATATGGAAGCAAATGATCCAATTTATTACCTTTTTCTATTTGATAAGTATCTTTGTCTTTGATTCTAGCTCTAAGTTTTACTCCAGCTGCTTTGACTATACAAAAATCTGTTCTTTTTCTCCCCAACCATGTAAAAACATGGGAGAAATCAGCATCAAGATGGGTAAAATGGATGGTAACAGCAGCATATGTCATAGTATTAAACTTGGGCAAGTAAACTCTGTATGCAAGAGATTTTTTTCCCTGAGACTTAAGCTGTAGTGCTCGGCATTCGTTCCTACTGAAGGCCTGTTCCAAAGTAGGCTGTGTGTGTGCACAGTGCCCAGAGCAGCAGTCACGGTGGCTGGGAATGCAGCCAGCAGCCCTTTGTGACACTGGCATTGGCTTTGCCTGCAGGCTGTGGGTGCAGGTGTCATGTGGAGCCAGCCAGGCCTGATGGAGCAGCCACTATCTCCCAGAGCCCTGCTTTCCTCTCAGAGGAGACCAGGGTGGTTGTGTGAGAAGGGAAGAAGGGAGTCCGACTGTGGAGGTCAAGAGATTGTTGGGATTCCAGGCCTCAACCCTGGGGGGGCCAGGGCAAACAGGCAGAATTACCCCTCTAGGTTAGGGTGAGAAAAGCCTTCCTCCCACGGGCCTTTGCAGCCGCACGTTAATATCTCTTAGGTTTTGTTTTTCTATTGGTTTGTTAAGTTTTTATCACCCTGTTCAGCCCCCATTCCCCATATATGCACCCCTCCTGGAATGTTCTTCCTTCCCTTGAACCCCATTGGGTTATTTTTGCTGCAGTATCCCATCCCCATGATCCCATTAGTCCCCTTGGTTCCTAGCCACCCCTCTGCACCATTTTTCCCTATCCCTATTGGACCTTGACCCTCAGATCCACCTCATTTGTCTTGTTTATAAGCCTGTGCCCTCGGCCCACTCCTTGTTCTCGTCCCTGATTCTGTTTGAAGCTGTTCATGTCCGTGAACCTCTATTCCGCATCCCTGGACCCCTTTGCTATTCCTGCCTGTGATTCTGAATAAACAGTCTTTGGATATTCAAATGAGAACCTGTCTCTTCGTCAGTGCCATTACAGTCCCGCGCTCCCGGGCTTAGAGGTGCGAATCGCTCTTTAGGACCCTGGACTGTGCTCGCACAATATAACAACGGATCAGCCGTGATTATTTGGAGGGACGAGAGTCTAGGTTTGGGAGAGACAGTTGACTCCCTTGAGGCTGAGAGGCCCTGCAGAAGGACCTCAAAAAACTTAGAGAGACAGGCAATCACCAACTGGATGAAGTTTAGCTAGGGCAAGTGCTGGATTCTGCACCTGGGATGGGTGGATATGTAGACTGGGGAACAGGAGGCTGGAGAGCAGCACTGTGGAAAGTGACCTGGAGGCCCTGGTCCATGGCAAGCTGGATATGAGTCAGCAGTGCCCTGGCAGCCAGAGGGCCAACTGTGTCCTGGAGGGCATCAGGCACAGCATCACCAGCTGGGCAAGGGAGGGATTGTCCTGCTCTGCTCTGGGCTGGGGTGGCCTCACCTCGGGTCCTGAGGCAGTTTTGGGTGCCACAATATAAAAAAGACCATTAGAGAACATCCAAAGGAGGCCATAGGGAAGGTGAAGGGCCTTGAGGAGTGGTTAAGAGCATTTGCTTTGTTCAGCCTGGAGGAGAGGTCGCTGAGATCAGACCTCATTGTATTCTTCAGCATCCTCAGGAGGGGCAGAGAAGGGTCCCTTCACTCTCTTGGCCAGGGACAGGACTCAAGGAAATGGCAGAAAGCTGAGTTGGGCGGCTTAGGCTGGATATCAGGGAAAGGTTTTTCACCCAGACTGTGTTTGGGCACTGGAACAAGCTCCTCAGATAAGTGGTCACAGCACCAAGCCTGTGTGAGTTCAAGAAGCGTTTGAAGAACACTCTGAGGTACACGGTAGGATTCTTGGGGTGTCCTGTGCATGGCCAGGAGTTGACCTTGATCATCCGGATGTGTCCCTTCTAACTCAGTATATTCTATGATTCTATCTGAGGGCAAAAAATTATTCAAGTGATTTATATGATGTCATGTAGCATCCATGGCAGCTGAAGAGGTTGTAGATCAGCTTATCTACTAACATGTGCTTCATATTGTATCATCCTGGTCTCTTTCAAATAAAACTTTTTGTTTTGTTTTGTTTTTGTTGTTTTTCCCAGCAGCCAGAGTGGGTGTTCCTTTAGGTACAGCTCATTTCTCACCCACAGAGGACTCCACCATATACAGTAATTGAGGCAAGAGACTTGTCATTGCAATCAGTTTTGTACATATTGCATCATTCCACAAAAGGGAGTGAATGGAATTGTATGGTCAGCCCTAGACCGATATATCTCAGGTTTGGAATTCTGGATTTTTGATAATTCCATTGTAACAGACTGTACTGTTGGAACACAAGGCAGATTTTTTTGTGTGCAGTTATACAATACTCCAGATATGTTAATATGTAGTGGTTGAGAAGATTGATGGATTCTAAATATATCAGCAGGGAATTATTGAGGGTGTCTCAAGGGGTTATTTTAGAGACAAACAAGACAGCTATTTTGAGCAACAGCCATATAATTCTTTAACATGGTCAACTCTTCAAGAGATGTCTGATTCACTGATAATTAAAACAATAAAGGAGTCTTGTTTGGCCTGAATGATTATGTTCGTGCTGCAGTGACCATGGCCTCTGAGTACTAAAGCATGTAATTAGACCCTTCTTTGGCCTTTCAATATCATGTTGACCATATCTAGGCCCAAACAGGTCCATAACCCAGATAATTGTTTAGGGCCAGATGGTGTTTTCATGCAAAATTAGTACAAGAGTTTTCTTCAAAGCTTGCTCCATGCACAGCACAAGAATAGATGATTGAAACAGGGGCTCTGGTGTGATATGATAAGCTCTAACTGAACTTACTGAGGGTGGGCTCCTTGTGTGTATCATCTTCCTTCCTGTTTAGCATGCTCCATGTCATTCTAGGTTCTTTAACTACTTGTAATTTTTGTAACATTTTCCTCTCAGTTCAGTAGCAAGATGAAGATTGTAATCTGACTGTAGGAATAATGAATATATTTTACCAGTAACAAACTTTAATGTGTTTAGCTAAATAAGACAGCTCTACTTATGGAAAGGTACCTAATTAGCACGAAGCATCTACGTACTTCATTCATCCACAGAAAACATTACCTTCCCAAACTGCAAGAAGAACAGAAGTCTTTCATTCAAATGCAATTATATCGTGTGGGAGACTTTAATATATAAAATCCAATTATTAATTCCTTTCCCTGAAATTTTAGTTTGGTTGTTTCCACTTTAAACACTTTAAGCATTTTAAATTTCAATGATTTTTGTAGGATGAAGGGTCACACTAAGGAAGATGACAAAAGACAGATGACAAGTCTGATGAGAATTTCATCAAGGCTGAAGAAATCAGTCAAGGTAAACATTCCCTTGAAATATCCAGATGAGCCTGAACTTTCAGAAAGTAGTAAATGTTCAGTGTATGAACACAGCATTTCTTTCAGGTACCTATGAATACAAATACTCATTATGTGAATGATAATAATTATGTAAATTATATAATCATTATGGAAATAAAATGAATAAATAGAATCTAGGGAAACGTACCTATCAGCTCCACATTTTGACTGCAGCTGTTGCTTAACCTTGCCTACTTAGTAATTCATCAAGAAATAATTAAACAATCTTGAATATTCCATGCAGTCTTTAAATCTGTGCATAGGAAGGCATGAGACACACAAGTTCTATACATTAATTGATCTCATGCTAACAAATTGACAAGGTAGTGGACTAAACTGTACCCTAGTGTAGCTTCCGTGCTGCTTTACAGAGAATTGATATTGCCTGACTTTTTTCCAAAGTCAGTGTGAGAATTTCTCTGCATTTTCCCTTTAATGTACTCAGGCAGACTTTGGAAATGAAGCCCAGCAGTAACATTTTTTTGGCAGTGCCTCCATTTTCCACATGTTTGTTTAAATGATTTACATCATCTTCTACCCTGAGCCCAGACAAAGTCTGCATTCTGTACCTACCTGCAGGTAATAGGCCCAGGAGGTATTTGAAAGCCCAGAGGAGGAATTGTTGAATTTACATCCTTTGTGTATGAGGAATGCAAAAGTCATATAAAATCATTAATTAATGTTAACAATATAAAGGAGAATAATACTTTTCTGTTAATGATTTTAGACTAGTATTTTGGTAAACGTCTTCTGACTGTGAAAGAAATTGATGTGGATTTTAGTTTGAGGTTTTTGTCTTTCTAGTTGGTTTAAACTAGACTGCTGCATATGATGTTACACAGTGGCAAGTTAAGGGTTTTCTCTGTTCTGTTTTGTTGGTTTTACATATAAGTGGGAGAAAGCCACTAAATAGATTTGTAATAGCTTTGTGTGGTTATAAAATAGATGAAGATTTGAGCTCTGTGTTAAGTGTCATTCAGTTTTGTGTAATTTCCTTCATAAGTACTTATTATGAGGTCTGACTTTAAATGATGTGCATGTTCATGGCATGGAATTGTTTCATGAGTCCTGTTCCTCATGTACTGAGATGATTCTTCTGCCAGAAAAGTACTTGTAGGATAAGGAAGTGCTAAAATGGGCCAAATAAACTGTAAATCTTCATTTATGAGGCTTCAGGTACTGGAAAGTATGATCTGATTTTAAATCCTATTTTAATTACTAAGAAAGATTGCTCCCTGTTGTTGCTTAATGACACATTTCATTCTAGACCAATGACCGGTTGTGTCATCCACTGCTGAAATGGATTTAATGCTCGTGTTTAAGCCATGTCAGCGGTAAGAAAAGGAAGTTGGTTGGAGAGCAGCAGAGAGTTGACCCTTTATGTACCTGGATCATCTTCTTTTGGAGATCAGCTTTCCTAGGAAAGATGTGATGGGCAAAGGATGGATGGGGAAGGTTCCTCATTGCCCTTTCCAAAAATGTAGTGTGTTACTTGTGTGTGCCTGAGGAGCTCTGGCATACTGGGAGCTTGTGAAGTTGCAGGTTCAGGGAGCAGAGTGTTAGAGAGACTGGGGCTACAACAGCTCAGAGAACACTGAACCTCAGGCAGTGAGCACCTGGGAAGTCCTTTAGGGTTTGGGGTCTGACCCTATTCCTAAGGGATGGATTTAATCCTCATATGTTTGTAGTTCCCTTTCTGTCAACTCTCATGACTCCAGTCAGCTTGCCTGACTTTTACTGTGAAAGGGACAATTCCCAATTATTCTGCTGTTCCTCAGGGAAGAGATGTGGTTCAACATAGTAGCCCAGGAAATTTTCAAGCTGCTCTGTGAAACTGAAGATCCAATACAGGAGTCTGTAAGAAACCTGAGTAGGACAACTTGGAATTACAAAATCTTGTTCTAAGATTTTTCTTTTTAACCAATGAAGAACATGCTTTAATCACTATGTAGTTCCAGTTATTCTATTTCATCCAGTTGTACTGTCATTCAGTTTTTCCAAGTATGAATATTCCCTTTTTGTTACAAAAAGAGGATTATAAATGATGCTGCACAAATAGAGAGTGCACACCTGCAGTGTTAAGGCCTTGCTGTCTTTGTGGTTACTTGGGAGAAACAGCCCCTCTTCCAAGGCAAGTAGATCATCAGCATCTCCCTTCAATTGGTTGTATTTTAACTATTAACTATGAAATCCTGATTTAAATATGAATAGATTTTTTTTTTTCTGAAGTTAGATTTTTCTATTTGGTTTTGAGTCTTTGCTCATTTTCTAAGGCAGCTGCTTAGGCTTATGCAATACTAGATAATGCTGACTGAACCTCCTGTGTTTGTTTGCATTATGCTTTTGTTTCATTCTGCAGCTCCAAACGATAGGTTGCAGTAAATGTTCAATTTCCTGATGAGGCTTAAAAGAACTTTGGCTCTCCAATGCATCAGCACACGACTCCTGTTTTACCATGATAAGAAAGTATTTGCCTTTAGGGAAAAGGAAAATGATTGAATGCATGTGTTTTACATTACTTGAACCATGATCATTTTACTGAAACAGGCCAAGACATTAACAAGGGTTTGGCCACAAGGGAATTAAGAGTCAGTCGTGTATCTTATATCCTAGTCAGATGCACTTTATTTTAGTAGAATGAATTCAGAGAAGAAAATACCACTTTAGCATTTACATTGCGGTCAGAAGTAATGAAGAATGAGATGCGGTTATACCGAATTCAGTGCTATTATTCATATAGATTTGAATTTAAATCAAAGGCACGTAAAATTTAGACGTAAACCTCTGTTCTTTGTAATATATTTATTGTATTCCTGGGTAATTATTTTAGCCTCCATTTAGACTTTATGCCATTTTCAGGCCTTAGATCCACACTCCTTCAGTAGTTGTCTGGCCACACTCCTCCTTATTCTAAAATTTGGGGGTTTATCTCTGAGGTGTCCCCTTGGCTGTGTCTGTTGCTTATCAGTCTTTGAGAATCCATGTGTCACTCTGCTCCCTGAAAGGTTGGGAAGCCTCTTGGTTGACAGTTCAGATATTAATCTTGGTGTTGTAGGATGATCCTCTGTGCTGTATCAGAGAGAGGGACATCCATCCACTTCCTTTCAAACAGCTGCTGCAGTGATGTTCTGTTTTACAGCATGACGTAAGGGGCAGGTGCTGGACCATTTGCTGATATTTTGTAAGAGTGATTCTGTGAAAAGATGAGAATTGTTTGCAGCAGTACTTCATAACCAAGCTGCTTCCAGAGACTAAACCATGCCCATGAACAGGACATGTAAAATTCTGTAGTCTTTCTACCAAAAAAAAAGAATGGGACAATTCGCAGTGCCTTATTGTTTAAAACAGTATGATAAAAATTAATCTTCAGGAGATGCAATTCAGTCTTTCTCCTGAAGCTGGTAGGGCACTAGTGGTTTATCATAGAATCATTTAGGTTGAAAAAGACCCTGAAGATTATTGAGTCCGATGATTAACCCCAGCACTGCCAAGTCTGCTGTTAATTGGAAATGGTTGCCTCATTGTTTAGAGAATGGTCCTGCAGACTCTTGGACGTCCTGGGTTGCCCTGGGAGTCTCCATGCAGAACACAACCACTACAGCTTGAGCCAGCTCTGTGTTCCTGGGCATCTCTCAGCTCAGCCCTCAGCCAAGCCCTATTACTTCATGGATGCTGGTGAGACACAGGGAGACTATGTGTTTTAAAAGCTGAAATGCTTGTAGTCTGTGTGTTTATGTTCATTAACTGCATATAGCAGAGCTTTTGGCTGTTTGTATCAGTCTGTGCTGATATGTGCATCACTGTATGGGTATGTTGGTAGCTTTCCTGTAAAATTTGTGTAGTTCTAATGAGAGACCTTATGAGACCACAGCTCTTGGGATGTTTCCTCATACGTGCCCAGAGTTCCACACTTATCTAAAGGAGAAACTGTTTAAAGCTCCAGCCAGGCTTTCTAGATTTTGGAAGTTTCTAAGGCCGGTCATTTTCCCTGTGCTGTCAGGGTTTCCTGGCGGGGACACAAGAACTTTAGGCCTCATGAAACATGCAGCATTAACCTGTGAAATCAAGATTTTCACTGCAACATAAGCTGTCACCCAGGAAAACAGTGTACAATGCATTTGTGAAATGTATGAAAAGAAGTTCAGGAATTCAGTTAATTAACCACATCAGTTTCTTAACGTGATCAATTTTAATTAAACTGAATTTTAATAGAGATCTGTGTAGTCTGTAGAGAGCAATTGCTAATTCTACAAAGCATGTGCTGCTTTTCACTTCAGATTTGCTCCCATCTAATTAATATGGATAGGGCATTAAGCCTTTTTGGACTCTGGTGGTTTTCATTTCATGACTATTAATGATTTTAATGAACTAGACTAATTCAGTAGTTTTCATCCTAGTGTTTCAGAGCTTTGTTCATCACAAATTTCAGGTTTATAATTGGTTTCCAGGTCTTAACAGTGGTCATTGATCAGCTTCAGCAGTTTCTTTTACAACCCACTAGGAACATAAGAAAAGGTTTTAACCCTTTGTTAGCAGAAGGGCACATCAAAATTGCCTCACTATCAGAGAAAGAAGATGGGATCTAGGAGTTCACAGAACATTTTGTGTCTGAAAGCAAGTTGTGTAGAAATGTTGCCATTTGAGATGTGAAATGAATCTGAACATATCATTATGTCACACAGTTTACAAGATAGAGGATGCGATTCTGGACTGTTCTTCGTGGCAGATATTACACCAATACAGAACCATCTTAGAGCATATCTGTTCTAACCTAAGTGATATATGTGTGGCTGTGAAAAGTGTGGAGACTGCCTGTTCATTCAAAACTTAATCAAAAGACCTTTTTAACTTTTTTGTACCTTATTTGTTCAGCTCAGAAACCTGTCAGAGGTTACCTCTCTGACTGGCACAAAGTGTTCTTCTCTCAGTAAATGCCTTTTGTGTGCTGTGTACCATTACTGATAGGAAGCACCTTCTTTCTGTAGGACTTAATTCTGCTGTTGACAGCAATAAAAATGCATATATGTTACTTTTGCCTTTAGAAATAAAATTTTCAGTAGGGTTTGAGCAAAATAGCTTGTACATTTCTGCTGGGAGTTCTCATTCAACAAGCAAAGCCACTGTTTTTATTCATTCTTTTGGCTGCCTGCACTGCCTTTGTGGCCCTTGGGAACTTTAGGACAACCAGTTCTGAGGAAGCAAATAATATCAGGGTTCAGTCTTGAGGTAGCTGGTCATCTTAGACTTGGGAAGTTTTTAAAAAATATTGCAATTTTGTTTTAGATTAAACACTTTACCAGCTACATGGAATGTTTTGCTGTTGCTGCAGACACTGTGCTGAGCCATGGAAATAAGAAGTAGCCACGTGTCCTGGTGTCATGGTGATGGTATTGATGTTTTGTGTTTTGAACGTCATGATCCCTGCCCAAGACTGAGTGTAGAAGGCAGGAGAATGTGGTTAGATTGCTACAGAGTGTGCTCAGCCGTCACCTGGCCATGTGCAGGGCACTGACTTTGCCTCAAATGGGTCAGGCAGAAATTGTGCCCTACAAGTCTCTTGTGCATTTGCATACCAACATTCTAATTTCTTTTTCTCATGGGCTATGCACATTTGGAGTCTGTGAAGATGAAACATTTCACACCAGCAATTTCCTAAGGTTTATATACATTTCTAGTTTTCAATTATGTTATTTCTAAGTGTTCATGACAGCTTGGAATAACTGGCAGAGATAAATACTGGCAGTGTGGAGAAAAAAAAAAAAAAGTGTACATTTTTTCCAGAGGCAGATCAGACACCCCAAATATGAATCAGCAGTAAAGCCTCCACCCAGGAGACCATGCATTAGGGCTGATAAGTAACATGTGGTGGGGGTTTTTGAATTCTCATTCAGATTCTACCAGAAGAAATTATAACAACATTGATGTAATGCTGGAGGTGTATTTTATATGCTTAGTGCAGAATGGAACTGGATTTGTGCTGCTTCATCATTCTGCGTTGGTGCCATTTGCCCATCATCTACCACTGCACATGGGATAATTGTGTTCAAGTTCTGAATGGATAAGAGCAGGTTACAAGAGAGAAAGGCTTATTATATTCAGAAGATTAAACAAGGATCGTAACTATTCCTACTGGTCCTATAATCTCTGCAGGCATTAGCATAGGGTTCCCATTCCTTCAGAAAGTCACTTTGCTCTCTGACAGAAGGATCTCTTTCCTACTGCTGCCAGCTGTAATCTCTGTGCTTGTACCTCAGATGAGAAGATTCTTATCCAACTGCACTGTGGTTTGGAAATGTCTGTTTCAGCACTGATGTGTGCGACTCTATCAGCTGCAGTAAAGATCAATTATGCTTTCCAACTGTTAACCCTGCTTCTGTCTTTGACAGGATTTGGTTTTTAGCTGCCCTCAGACTGTGTCACTTTTTAAAAATATGACAAGAATATAATGTATGGATGTATAAGACCAAATTGTCGGATTGTTAAGCAATAATGGTGAAAAAAATGCTAATGACTTTCATTATTCTCTGAAACAATGCTCTTTTTTAACTTGTTTTATTCATTCATCCAGCACTTCTAACATTTCTAAAACAGTGCTATCACAATTAGAGCCAAGAAACTTGCAAGTAGTAGGCTCTAGTGAGTAAGGTAGTGAAAGATGGATTCACCATTTGACATTTAATGGCTCAATATTTTCACTGAAAAGTGAACAGAAGCCCTCATTTTATTTACTTGCTCTTCATGAGATTTAAGCTTATCTGAAGCTCAGCAATCTTCTGTTATAAAATGCTGAGATGATTTCTTGAAGGTGAAGGGGAGTTTTGCCCATAGGCTTATTAAATTTCAAGAAAGTGGAGTTATCCTTGAGTTTCTACTGTGTCTTGACTAGATTTGAAGACCACTGTAAAAATGCATAAGAAATCCTTCTGCACAAAATTAGCGAAGCGGAATGCATCCAGCTCTTGTCTCTTTCCCTGTGTCTCTCTTTCTTCCTTCCAGGACAGACTCCTGGGAGGTGAGGAGCATTCTGACTTTATGATGACCTGCAGCAAGATTTGCACAACACTATCTATGTGTGTGTGTGTGTGCCTCAGGCAGGATTTATTCATTCCATGTGATTTTCAATGTGCTGCAATGATTCTGTAAAGTCAGGAATCATTCTAAAGGGAAGGATTAAGAGCTGGGTTTACAGCTGTAAGAAATACAGACATGAAACCATGGTTTATAATCTATTAATTCCCTTTCAGTGATGAGTATAAATGTTAATGTACTGACATAAAACACATTGACACTGAGACACTACTGTTAAAGATATTGTATGGGTAAATTTTCAGTCTTATAGTCTAGACCACAAGAATTGACAGAAAGGTGTTTCAGGGGGAGTGTACATAAGGACAAGTATAGTCTTATGAGAAAGAGTTTTAACCATTATGGTTGGTTGGCTGTTGCCAAGTCAGTAGACCAAAACTGAGTTAAAAAAATAGATTGCAATTTTTTAAAATTAAGTCAGAAGTGCCTCTTTCCGTTTGCAGGTTCTCCCTTTGATATATAATGGAAGTGCTACTGAACACAGTAGAACAAAAGGAACAGTGTGATGGGGACGTACACAAAGTATTTTATTAAAATTCAACAAACTGCAATCTGCTATATTTAAGGACTTGGCATTGGGATCAGAGGGGAGAAAAAAATGTTAAAAATTATGCCAGAAATGGACAGAATTATGTTATATCTAATATCTAGATATAGATATAAAAATATAGTATATAGCTAATGCAGTCCCTAACATGGTATTGCTGCAACAGAAAAAGTGCTGTGATTTAGAAAATGGTCACGTTTGAAATGTCTAGGTCCCAGTTTTCCTTTTTCTTTTATCATTGCAGTCAGCATAGTCATGAAAAGTAGCTCTCATGATGTCATAAACTTTACTGAAGAAAGCAGGGTCTTTCTTGAATTATTTATTTTACATAAAACATTTATAAAGTGCTACTAGACAACATGGAAGAGCAGTATAGTAAAATCAATAAGCATTAAAATCAGAATGAATTTGGGCACTTCATCCATTCTGTGAGATTATTCTTCAACTGTGCCTTATATATAATTTCAAACCACCTTTGTTGCAACCCCTGATCCCATGGCCACTCTGGGGAAGCTCCCAGTGTTTGAACAATGCTGCTGGACTGTCCTCAGTTAGCTCCCAGCTATTGCCAAGGGACTGTTTCCCATTTGGGAGCTGCATGCCATGATTTGTGCTGCCTTTCCTGTGCTCCCCTCTCTACCTCCACTGCCTTTCCCGTGCTGTTGAGCAATGGTATTCTTGCAGAAGCTGGAAGTGTAGCAAAGGGTTGGCTGACCTGGCCCATGGAGCACTGTCCCCATGGTTGGGGGTCCCCCAGAATCTGCTATAGTAGAGCTGTTGATCCCATAAACTGCCTTGGAGCAGCAGAGTAAGGACCAAGGAAATGACCTATTGCAGTGAGCAGTGATCACTGATTTTAAGTTTGGAAAGATGATAAAATTCTCAGTGTAAGAAATAAACAGCAGCTTAGGAGCTCAAATAATGTGGAAATGAGATTACATAGTTTGTGTTCTTACAGGATAAATCAAATACCTCTGCAGTCATCTGAACTAATGACATCACACAAATATGGGATTTCTATCAAATAATATGGTGCAAATAGTGCTCATAAATGACATCACTGTTGACAAGCTGAGAATCTGTATGTACAAGAAAGAGGTACTGGATGTGAAATACACTGTTTGGCAAATGAAATGAGATCATTGTTTTACACAGGCAAAAGCTCTGCAGAGTCCACTCTGGTGTCGCAGTTCTGTCTTTTATTAAATTGCTGAGTGGTAGTTTTGCTACAAGGTGGTGCCAGTGCAGCCAAATTCCTCTTGGAGAGTGCTGCTTTGTCCCTTCATACAGTTCTCAGGTGCATGTCTTCAGTTCCCCCTCTGGTGAGATTCATGCCGTGGTGAGGTTTTTGTGCTACCAGCTCTTGCTGTGTGCAGCATTCCTCATTTGCTCCATCACTGGTTTGTTTCAGGGTGATGACTCTGCATTTCCTCTCTCAGTGCAGCGGAGTTCCCCAGAGGCAGAATTGGGGAATGCCTGCTGATAAGCTGTCAATAGGCTTCCCAAAAATAACCTGGCCCAAATAATAACCTTTCCCAGTAATTCCCTGATGCTGTATGCTCTGGTGTGATTTCTTTGAATGTGGTTTGTTGGTGGGATAGAATAGTTCCCTTCTAGTTTCTAGACTATTAGCCAGCAGATGGACTTCCTACTTGTACCTCTTCTTCTTGAGAATCCTGTTGGCCAGATTGCAATCACAATTAAGCATCTGACAATAGCATTTTTATTAGAGTCTTCAAGTCGTCTGCCAAGGGCAAAAAATGTGAGTAAAAAACTTACTTTCATTTGGAGCAAATCTAATATATTTATTGTCTCATCTCAATGAAAAGATAAATTTTAGCAAATCATCTGAGCACAAAAAGGAGACTGCTGCTTTGCTACTTTTCCCCTATAAATTTGAACTTGGATCTCTCAGAAAATTGACTGTAAGACTAAGCAATAGACTCATTTTCTTTCTGATGATGGAGGTTTTATTTTGGTTTGCTTTTGTCTTACTAAATATTTATATATTTTGTTCTAACTGAAGGAGTATCAACAGCAGAAACCGAGAGCACAAATGCAGAGGCTGGGTGTGAGTTTGGTTTGTAGAGTGAGAAATGAAGGTTCAGATTTCCCTAAGCAGAGAAATACATTGAAACTGGCCTTGCACTGCTGTTACTGGAAAATTCTGCTTATAACTGACAAGTAAGAATATTCAACTTCAGAAATTATTTTTCCATCTCTAAGACTATTTTGATGGGTTTCTCACAAATTTCCTATTAGTTTTGGCCATGAAGTCTTGGATGGCCCAAATTAAACCTTGTGGTAAATTACTTTGATAATGATTTCAATTTTGTATGTGTGTCCTTGCTTGGGTTTTGTTAGTATGATGTTGGTTTTCAAAGAGCATTGTCTGCATGACAGTTCTTTTCAGCAACAGGCAAAAGAATGGGATTAAAGTGATGTTTTGCCGAATTTTGCAGTTTGTGAGGGTATTGAAGACTCAGCAGATAAAATATTTTAATTGTACAGAGGGTGTTCGCTTTTAGAATTATAAGAGTTTTTCTCCCTTTTTGGAAAGTCATGTGTATTACTGGTTTGTGTCAAGCATTCTGGGCTAGGTGGGACCCAAAACTGGTACCTGAGTTTGTGAAGAGAAAAAAAAAAAAGGAAAAGAAACCCAAACCTGTAAAAACCAAACTGAAAGAAACCTAGCCCAAACCCCAGATGTCCTCATTTTTTTAAAAAAAATACCTCTTTTCTTTTTTGAGATTTTTTTTCTTGTATTCTGATTGCTGTGATATTTCTAGACACATTAGCGTGTCGTGTGAGGATGAAAAGTGGTATTAATTTTTAGAGCTAACTGAACAGCTATTTGTTATTTTAGAATATTTGCTCTACATAATGTCTTGTTATTTTTAGAAATTTGTTCTTTCCCAGGTTCTCTGGTTTAGTTATAGCCTGATGACTGGTTGCAAGGAAAATACTTTGAAATAATAACTAGAATAAGAAAATCAATTTGTGAACTCTGCAGAATTTGTTGTCTGAATTTTGTTTGAGTTTTGTTGATTTTTTAATTGTTATTTCTTTAACTAAGCATGTCTGTTCTCTGAAATGAATACATGGTATAGCATTATTATCCAATTAAAAGAATGATCTGGCTAAATGTTAAAATGTTAAAAGTGTGGGTTAATCAGTGGAGCTGGTGTTCTCCTGAAAGCTTCAGCCTGTTTCATATACCACTACTCTCTGCCACACATTGGTCACTTTTGCTCCCAGACCAAGATGCAGGGATGGTTTTTGTCCAGGCTTTAAGACAGCACTTTATAATGCAGGAACTCAGCCTGTGATGCCTCCTCACTGCTAGTTGTTCTTCTTTACCACTGCTGAGCAAAGTGTGGGAGTGCAAAAGGGGATGACAAGACAGTGACACCGGGCAAGGTCCCCTGCAGCTCACCTTACACTGCTGAGCAAGCTACTGCTCTTCAATAAATTCTGATGAGTTCACTCCTCCGAGAGTGGGTGGCCATGGCAAAGACAAGATTTGCTTGCTTACTTTTGGTAACAGTATAAAGGTGATGCTTTGTGCCTGAAAATACACAGAATCAGTTAATTCTGTCTTGGAAAGCAATTATTCTCAAGGTGGCAAAATCTGTTTTTGGATGCGCTGTGTGGATTCCAACCACATGATGATGCTTTATGTTTAAATTTAGTGACTTATGGGGAATGTGGAGGTGATAACTTTGAAAGAAGTGATCGCAAGTAATTCAGTTTAAATTATATGGAAGAAGGTGCATGAGCATCAAAGTAATGTCAGAAGGGAAGAATTTAGAAATGTATTGGTTAAGGGTGGATCAATGCAATGAAGGGCTCTGAAGAGTTTAGGGAATTGAGTTCATGCAATTGAAAAGCTCTGGAACTTCAGTTTAAAAAATTGCAATGAAATGGGCAATCAAGTACCTAATTACAGAGCATCAGACAGTTACAACAGAGATAATTTAGGGTCAAAATTAAGGAATGCAACTCATAAACAATAATGTTCCTTGTGTACCCCAAAACAATAATTAAGCTAATGCAGATCTGATGGGAGAACAAATGGGCATAATTTTGCATTCAATATATTCAGTTTAAAAACTCGTTATTGAGAATCTGGCACAGCTCTCAAAAAGAAGCACCAGGAGACAGAAGACCTAAGTGGAGCCACAATGGAGGCCAATGTTCTCTTCAAAAGTCTTACCTAAAAAAAGGAGGGTATAAGCCAGATGTACACTGTAAGCTGCCTCTGGTATTTTTCTGCACAAATCTGTATCATGCAGTACAGGTTTCCCCTCAAAAAGTGTTCTCTCCAAACCTGTACTTTTTCAAGACTCCCATTGACTATGGTGAGGCTTTGAATTCTGTCCCAAAGCAGCAAGTGGAGTTTAATTTGCATGCCTTCTAAGCTGAAGGTGTTCCTTATCTTGCACTTCTTGCGTGGTAAAGCTTAAGAGAAAGCAAAGTCTGATTACCAACATTTTACATGTACCAGCTGAAGCAAGGAACACAATGTGACAACCAGTATCAAACCTGACAGCTCAGCCCTAGCTGGAGGCTGTGTGTGCATGTAGGAGTGACAGGGAAAGGGGGACCTGGAGTCCTGCCTTCCCTGGTGCCTCACTTGATTTCCCTCAGACTTTAAGAAACTCTATACCTCTGACTTTTTTTACACTTCTCTAGGAACTTACATTAAATGAATAGGATTTTAAAGGTGTGCACATTATTTTATGTGAAAATAGGATAAGTCTAGAAGTGTATAGTCCTGTGTTGGAGTATTTTTATTTCAAAACCTCCTTCATCTTAAAAAAAAAAAATAAATCCATTACAAGAAGCAGGAAGAGCAATTGATTTAAATTAAATAATTAGTTCCGTTGATGCACAGAAATACCTAGAGTCCCAGTGCCTAGAAAATCAACATAATAGCTCCAGCACCCCTTCATGTTTTCTATTTTGGGAGCCCAGGGGGTGTATATTTTTCAAACATTTGAAATCAATATTAGCAAAGCTACTATAGAGGATGTAACACAGAAAACAGAAAGAAATATTGTCTACTCTAGTACCCAAAATATTTTAGCTAGATATATGAGAATTTTGAAATTTGCTTTAAGGGCTGTGTAGTTACATGCTTTTTAAATGTGCTGCTTATTTTTTCCTTGCATTGTAATTCATTGATGGCCTTTTCTGCAAAGAATTGTTGGGATTAACCAATAAATCAGCAGAAAAGACATGCCAATTTCCTCAACAGTTGACAAATTACAACGTGAGCAAAGTACTGTATGTCTTTGGTTTTTAAAATTTATTTCATGAGGAAGGCTAACATTCAGATGCCCCAAACTCATGTTTTTTTTTTTTTTTTTTTTGGTTTTTTTTGGTTTTTGTTTTTTTTTTTTTGTTAATATTGCATTTAATTATGTTCCACTTTTTCTCAAGTAGCAATTGTAAATGTGTTACTAATAGTCATTATCAATAGCAAAGCAATACATATGTGGATATTTATTTAAAAGTAGTATTATTTGGGAATGGAAGATTTGTAATTAAAAGGTTTTTCTTCCTAGAACTTAATTCTAATAGAATACCTTTGAATTTGGTGTATTTTTTCAGAATATATAAAACAAAAATTTGGGTTTGGGTACTGTAATTCTGAATTATTTAAGTACTTGCATTCTGGTCTCCACACATTCATCATTTCCTAGTACTTTGGGATTGTAGCTGTGCAGTCAAACTAGGCAAGGTATCTGCTGTGCACAAATCCTGTATCTGTTTTTACAAATAGGTGTTTAGCAGGCCATTTGTAAGTAGCACTTGATATGTGTGAGAAATAGTGATAAATAATCATGCAAATTAGCCCCTTAATTGTGCATTACCTTGGATTTCCCCATTCTAACTCTGCAAATGTTAAAATAATAAATACAGTCCTGTTGCTCCTCAGGATTGTGGGCTGTTTTGTCTTTATCATAACAAACCTATTGTTTTAGGCAAGCTTTTGTTAAGTGCTCAAAAAGTGCGAGTGCAGAGAAAATGTTCCTGACCTTGGCCATGTAGTACAGCTCCTGGAATTGTATTAGCTTTTATACTGCATGATGTATGAGCAGCCTTCTGAGGAGTCTGGAGTACGATGCTGAAAAATAACCATTTGTGCGACCCATTCCATGTTTGAATTTAGGTGCATCAAAAAGGTGGCAATGCTGGAGTGCATTGCAACATTTTGGGACTTCTCACAGCTCCAAAGCTGCAGACTACCTGGGGAGATTCTCTTGGGCACAGCGAGGCTCCTGCACAGCAGCTGCCTTGTGGGTGCCACGGAGATTCTCCCTCCCTGAGCAATGCCCAAGTGGGGAGGAGGCTGAGCTGAGGTGTGCCAGGTCTAGAGAAATGAGGCAAAGCAGAGAAAATGCCCCGGGACCACGGTCCTGATCCCAGCTGCTCCTTGTGCACGGCCTGCAGCTGCCCCTGGGTGGGAACAATTCTGACTGTGGCAATCGGGTCCTGTCACGGGAAAGAAGCAATGCCCCGTGCCAGGGACGCTGCGGTGACTCCAAGCCAAGTGACAGGAGTGGCTCAGCCGTGATGGAGCAGGATCAGTCACTGGGATGGAGTTCATGCTCTGTATGACTGGCAGGCAAGCAGCGCAAGCTCCCAGTGCCTGTGCAGGGACCGGCACAGTCAGATGAGGAAGAACACGGCTGCATCTTCCTCCCTGTTGCTGTGCATAGTGAGGCTGACTCTGCCCCATCTGTTTTTCAGTCAGCAAATCCTTTTGACTCTGTGGGGGACACAGCAACTTTCTAAGGCTCTGTGGAAATTGAGGGAGCTCATCTTTTCCAGGGCCCTTGATTCCACCGTGCCATCAGGGCAGCCCAGTCACTCCTCACCGGCTTAGCACACCTGGGGAGGGATGAGGCAGTGCTTTGGGAACACTGTGCTTCTTTTAGATGTCTTTTGCTAAAAATTACTTCAAGTCTGATTTCAGTCAAAAATAGTGTAATTTCTCTGTGGTGGTGTGTTCAAGTCTTAGCTGCCTTCTGGACAAGGAATGTTCTGGGAAGGGCAAAGACCCTATGGGAGTCAAAATGGAGTTAGAGCCATGGGGAAGTACTTACAGCAGCCTTTTACATGCTGAAACCTAATTTCTGTTTACTCGTTTAAAACCCTTTCGAGAATATGGCTAGGTAGATATTATTTTGAAACTATATGTTTATTTATTTGTGACAAATATGCCCTGGATTTAAAACCAAACTGCACTTCCTCCTACATAGAGGGGGTATTTTTACTTGGTGCCTAAAAAAGCTGCCTCCAAGTAAAAACACACCCCCTACGTAGGAGAAAGTGTAGGTAATGAAAGCTTTATTGGTGTTAGAGTGTGTTTGTGAGAAGGTGACTGGTTTGCTTCTGGAGCTACAAGACTTGGCAGCAAGATGTTTGTGGACACACTCATGTGGATACCAAACAAATTCTTGGGGTATGATGATATCTGCCATATTGGCATTAATTATAGCTGTGGGTAGGATACTGTGAATTAACAGCACTTTGGCTTTACATCCAAACTACAAATGAGCAGCTAAACTCTGTTGTAAGGAGCTTGAGCTCTATTTCTGTATTAACCTCAAAGTGTTTGAAACTTGTCTGGATACGTCTATGACAACTTGTAAAACTTGGCTTGCATACGTAACCTGAGAAGCAGGATAGCACCAGTCAAGCTTTTATAATATAACCTCTGCAACTAAAACCTGTAAGGCTCAGGGATGTAGTTTTACAGTTCATAGCTGTTGGAAGCTGGGCTGGCTCAAGTGGCTGCCAGGCTGAGCCGCTCATGAGCATCAGCTTGTGCTCACACAGATTTTGGTGGTGCTGCTCTTCAAGGCAGCATGGCACTGGTTACCCTCCACCTCCAGGCAGCCAAGAAGACAAAGACCCTGCTCTTTGGGGTGGAGAGAGGGGAGACTGCTCTGCCAGCCCCCCCAGCACAGCTTCAGGCTTGGGAAACTTACTCCACCACTTCTGCCTGGCTTGCGTGTTTGCCATTGAATTCAAGGCTTATAAACATGTTTTATTTGTTGTAATGTGACAGTATTTCAGCTAATGGTATCTTTTTGATTTTCCCTTGTGTTTCAAAATCAAGCTTCAGAAAACTGTTAGAGAGGGAAAAGGAATATATTTGTGTATATTTGTTTCTGTAGGCACTCTACCTCCTTCAAAAGAGAAATATTATTTATCTGTCTTAAGGATATTTTAAGGGAGAGCCTGACAAATTAGTATTTAAATATATGTTGCAAAGAAATACTTTTTTAACTTTTTTTGGTGGCAATTTACAGCTATTTCTGAAATCACTATTTTGGCAACACGTCTTTCTTCTGTAAACAAGAGAAAAAAAATCATCACCCCAAGAAAATACAGGAAGGTGCAATAGATATCTTTCTCTTTTGCACCACTAGTAATACATGTTGAGGAATGCAGGTTGTATAAACAGTCACAGATGGAGCTTCAGTTTTACTGTTAGGATCTCTCATAAAGCACTAATTACTTGGCTTAAATCAAAGCACTAGGGGGAAAAATGGGCTTTGTGGATCAGAAAGATGGAATCTGATTTGAAATTTCTGTTTCATAATTACCCACACCTTTATTTTGGTTTGGGTCATGCCATGACCCAAAAGCCTCTGAAAATAAAGGGTTCAATTTACAGACTTCAAAAGCTGTATCTGACTTTATCTAAACTTACAGGAGGCAGTAATTCAAAAAACCTGCCAAATTTAAGGCAGCATTTGAGTGTTTTCTTACTGTGAATATTACTGTCAGAAAAGAGTTTATTTTCTTGCCCCTTTTTCCCAACAGGCACATGTCAGAAATGAGCTCCTGACCAGAATAAAACGGAGAACTGTCTCCCCAAAAGTGTGCATGTTATGACAGGACTCACATTTTTGGTCATAATGGGTGAACTCAAAGATACAGCTGCATTTACTGTGCTTTTTGAAGTCAGTAGCCTTTATGAATGTGGGTAATTTAGAACTAAGGTGATAAAACTTCAGTCTCTGATTATGGAAGTTTTTTTCTTTAATAAATTTGTCCACTGATGACATCAGCAGTCTTTTTAGTGTCTGAAAAATGACACAAAAATCCTGCAAGTCATTGCTGTGATTAAATCTTCTTACCAAGTGGGCTACCCTAAAACACCTCAAACATTTTGCATTTCAGTTTTACATTTAGGCATCCTTACTTGCAGGTGGCAGAAACAAGTTTCCTATGTATATTAAGGCTTAGTTGGGTTTTCTCTGCCTGATGAAGTTTGTCTACAAGGCCTTAGAGTTCCAAAAATTCAACCTGCTTCTGGTATTTTTCCTTTTGTGCTTTCAATTCTCCATTGCATGACTCTCTCAATTAGAATGAATACATATGTGTGTGTGTGCTAATAATTTATCTAGGGATTAATAATTGCTATGGAGATTCATCTAGGAATAATGATGATTGGAAAAACATTAATTAAACATTCGGGTTGAGAGCACTGGCTAGCAGCATTGGATTTCCAGGCCTTTGATTTCATGTAGTTTACTTCTATGAGTCTACATTTTTCTGCATTTGTCTCTAATCAGATTTTCTCTAATTTTTAACCCTTTGGTTTTAGAATTCCATGGTCTTGTTCCGTGTATTAAATAAAGGTTGCTTTCCATATACTAATGTATACTGAAGAAAACTTAAGATAGTGCTTAGAATTAAGTGAATGTTGCAATTTTAGAGTATTAAATTAATACTAAAACACTTGAAACAATATTCTGAATTGAATGGGGTTTGCTGATGAGTTAATTTTTTTTTATTATTATTATATCCTTCTTCTCCTAAGGGAAAAAAAGGCTTTTTGTTCTTAGACCAACATTTGTCTGAAGAGTAAGAGTAATGAGCATCTGAGGGTTGAATATGGGTGAAATAATGTGACTTACCAATGACATTTTCATTTAAAAATATTTTAATGAGAACAGGAAACAAAAGAGGGAGAAAAAGCTTGTAGGCTCTGATGCACTGTTCATTACCAGAAAGTACAAATATTTACTTTGGATTGTGGCAGTATCTATCTATCTATCTGTTTTCCCAAAACAATTTTAAAGAGGTGCATAAGTTTTTTGTAATGGAATATCAGCAGAACAGAACATAAAGTTAAAGTAAGCTTTTGGCTTAAATGATATGAGCTGCTCCTATTCTTTGTTCTACTGGAAGCAGGAGACTCTCAATAGTAGCAGTTTTTAAAAAAATCAGAAAGGAACAGGTATCAGTTGGTCTATACCAGGGGGACTCTTGGCTGGAGTGTATGCATCCTACATTTTCCTTTGAAATTAGTCAAAATGTTCTTTAAGCTTTTGCAAAGTCATCTTAGCTAACAAGAGCCTGAGAGGGCCATTCAAATGAGTGAATATTTGTTGTACATCTCAGAACACTTATACAATTAATCATTCCCTGAAAAATGTTTTGAATTTTTGCCAGTGCTTATATTGGTACAGAGCCAGTGCAGAAATAATCTAAGGGTCCTGATACGTAAAAATTGTAGTATGGAATAGAATTTGGGAATCAGGGAAAGGTCTGGGTTTACATGCAAGTGAAATCAGCCCAGCGCCAGATACCATTTAAGAAGGTGGACTGGAACAAGCCTGGAAAAAATATCTCATCCTTCTTTCTCTTTTCAGCTATCACCATGATGGTTCAAACTCTTCTCTTCCTCCACACTATAACTGAACGATAACTATAACTGAAATCTGAATCCATTCATGTTCCAGTCTGTAAATGCAGCAACAAATGAGGTGTGGAAGTGTCTTGTATGGGAGTGTATTTAAACCAAAATAGTACTTGATCTTTGGCTTGCATTCTAATAGTCTAGATCGGTAAAGACATCTTCTGTTACTGATATCCTTTCCACTCTCAAAGTGCAGGGATCCTGAGCTTCTAGCAAATATAAAAAACCCCACTGGAATCTGTCCCTGATAGTAACAAACAATTTAAAATAAACAAGACCTTCATGACTCTTTTGGAACACTCAAAAATGCAAGTTTTAGACACTTCTATGTGTGCTGCCTCAGCTTCATCTGCCAACTCAGTTGCCTTGGTTGTCCTTCTGACATCTCTTAAACTTCTACTGTAAAGTCCCCTAAAATGGAGCCCAACAGCATCACGCCCAACTATGTTAGGCAAAAAAAATAGGACATGAATAATTTCAGCCCAGAATATTTTTTATTTCTGGCTTTGAGCGATATATATAAAAATTATATAACTTATATATCATTTATATAAATGATATAATTTATATAATAATAAAATTATTATCACAGAAGAATAATCTCATAAAATCCTGAGTAATATATTGCTTTCTTATTTGAAAGAAAGCCCAAATTACATTTTATCTACAGAGAGAGACAGAAGGGAAGGGAAAGGTGTGCCTGGGTTTTAATGTCCTTCGCCCAGAGTTTAGAGTTCTGTTGGTTTTAATATTTTTTTAACTCAGAAGTATATTTAAATGAAAATCCATTAGCTAGACCAATTTTCCTAGCAGAAATAATGACATGTTTTCTTCTATGACTGGCCGTACAAGTTGTGCCTTAGGGAGAATTTACCTTTTTAAATTAACCAAGCATTTCTGCGCAGCGAACTAGCTGTGAAGGGATGAAATTTATAAAATATAATGGCAGTGGAAGAGTTAAAAGCAACTTATTTTTGTGTCTTCTTGGCAAGTAAATACCAGACTTTATTAAACATGTGTGGTGCAGGGACAGTGCTCCGCACATGGAGGAAATGACATTTATTCTGCAGATGCAGAAGATGCATCCTGCACCTTCCTCAAGCACTGAAGTTCACTGGTTAGCAATTAAACCTGTAAAACCAGAAACTGTAGGACAAGATGTCGTGGCACTAATCAAAAGAAGGGGGAAAAAACCAAAAAAACGCAAAAAAACCCAAAAAACCCCACCCCAAAACAAATGAAAACAACAACAACAACAACAAACAACAACAAAAGTAAAAATAGAAGATTTATTCTCTGTATGTAGAGGAAAAAAAAACACCATTAGAAACCAAAAGCACACCAAATCTTATATATAGAGGGTTTTATATATTTTGTGGTGTTAGGGAAAGGTTCGCAGTACTAAAGAATTGGAGTTTCTTGATCTGTAGGTCTTGGACATGTCAGGACAGTCTTGGCTTATGTCAGGACAATCAGTTTGCTCCCACTTTGGCATTCAAGTTGGCTGAAATCTTCAGTGCCCAAAGGCTACATTTCAGGCTTATTGATGTTCAAAGCATTTCTGTTTGTGCTTGAGTTTGGGGTGATTTTCTGCTTTACTATTGCTTTGTTTGCATGGAGTAGATATTTCCTCTAGAGATCATTCCAAAAAGTTCCTACAGCTGAGGAAGGGGGAGCTTTGTTTGTTAGTTATGACTGATCGCTCTTTCTGCATCATGGCTGATTAAATTTGGATATTTTAGAACTAATGCCTCTACAATCAGAATATTTTTCTGACAACATTTGCCAGTAACACACATCAGGTGAGTTTTCATTTGCAATATAAATATGATATTGCAGTATTGATAGTTCCGCAGTGATGATCTTCTAGCAGACAAGCAAATCACTCCAGTGGAAATCAAATAACTTTTGCGCTTACCGGCCTAGGCACAAAAAGTGTCACAGACAAGACTGTACATATGCCAGACTGTTGAGGCTTTTCAGCAGAAGGCTTTAATGGTTCTATCAGAAGCTTCAAGAGGAAACGTGAAAAAAAGATCTTTGGTGCTACAATTTTGCTCTCATGTGAGAACTGCAAAAGTGTGCTGGTTCGGATTGAGATCAGAGTGATTGACTGGGAGACTGTCTGATTACAACTTGTATACCTATTTTAACTAAATTGGTCTAGAAACCAATTCAGATCTATAAACCACATCAGGCTAAATTGATTTAAGTTTCTCTTAAACTGATTTAAGAGAGACTGCACCGGGGACTTGCACAGATTTAACTAAATCTGTTTCTAAACCACTTGAGGTAACTCAGTGCTCAAACTGATATAAATCAACCTTTGAATGCAGAAGTTAAAAGGTCCATATTTTGTAGTTGTTCAGTCTGTTCATTTGACTCGTCTAGATCTAGGTACAAATGTTCACTGTACACAACTATTTCATTAGTGAGCAGAACGGAACAGGAGTCATAATTTTCTTTGACTTGAACTAATATTTGAAAAAGGGCATCTTGGAGATGCACATGACAGTGCTTTCTGCGGAAACCCTTAGAAGGTTGAAAAGACACTGGATGATAATGAAATTGTATTTGGAGCTTTTTTCCATAAAATGAAGTAGTCATTCTAGTGTGCGAAGTGCTATAATTATAAAGCAATTTGCCACCCTTAATGGGAGGACTTCTATTTCATAAAATATTAACAAAATATAATATCAGTGCAATAGGTTAGGAACAGTCTTATTTTCTCCATAAAAAGTCAATTTGTAACCACTGCAGACTGTCTTTCGCAAGATGACTATATTAGGGTAACTGATCCTTTTATAGAAGTATTGAAAGATAAGCATTAAAATAATCACAACAGATACCTCATTTACCTTTCTGCTTAGTAATCAAATATTTTTCACTGTTTGCCTCTATAATTTAGAGGCTGGTGTTATTTCTGTAGATGATTGGACAAGGGAAGTAGCATTTAATCAGTGCCTAAAAAAGATAAAAACATTTGAGACAAAACTACATTTTAAGAAGAGTTATCAGCTAGACAACATGGACCCATTTCCTAGCTTGCTTAAAAAAGCATTTGTATTCAGCAATCAAGTAAGGAAAAATTAACCTTCTTTTTCCACAATAAAGGAAGAGGAAAGAAAGTCAGGGAGCTTCTGTAATTACAGGATTTCAGCTCTGATCTAGGCAGCTGCAAAGCATATGCATCATGTGAAGAAAAAAGGACTAGAGATGGCAGAATTAAGCAAGCCTTAATGGATTCACGTTCATTTCCTCTCTTTGTTACTAATTGTAATTAAAGAGAAGATTTAAATTTTTTTCTTTCTTTTCCCTTTTTTAATTTTTTTCCTTTGCTGCTGTTACTTGCACTGTTCCAGTGTCCAGTCAAGCAGTGCATGATCAGCTCCTACGGAAGTCATTAATTGTATTCATTTTGATGGTACTTCAAGATCAGCTAAGAAATGGAACTCTCTAAGTAGTTGAGACAAAGCTCAGTTGAGGAGGAAATGACTTGAGCTGAACGAGCAACAAAATTTTCTCCTAAAATAAATGATAATAGCTTACTTTAATGTGTTTTAATGTGTTAGGTAAAGAAATGTCCTAGGAGGGACAGAACAGGTTGACAAAAGAAGATCGGAAATTAAATGTGAACCACCTCTCCAGTATTTTAGTCTGGAAAAAATGACTATAAATTAGTTGTTATCTAAATTCAATATTAATATTTGATATAGTAATAGTTTCCCTCTGTGTTTAACAATAAGCCAGACAAAACCATAGGCAATCCATGGGCTGTCATTGGTAGGTGCTGTAGAGTTGTGTTCATGAGAGAACATTCACCAAACTCTGTTTTTAAAGTGCAACCCCAAATCTGTTTGACAATCTATATTTGTAAAATTCACTAAGTGGAGTACATCTCTGTTTTAATGATGATTGTTGTGCGTTTGCATTTTAAAAATAAAGTGAAAACAAAAAAAGGGACAGCATCACAACAACCAGTTAAAATATTTTCTTTTAACTGAATTTTGAGAGTTCATTTTCTGAATAGCACAAAAGTACCTTAGGAAGATTGCATTTTTCTGATTGAGGATTCAATAAAGATCATTAGTATTTTAGTCATTCCAAGGCTGTGAGGTCCTGTTGTCCTTTATGCAGAAAAGCTTCCACTGATGTCACGTGGGCCCACCTGGGATATCACCTGAAGGAAGGGATCCCAGCAAGGTAGTTAGCAAATGTGTTTGGTCCCTAAGAATTCAGTGTACGGCATAAACTTTGTTATTAGCTAACAAATCACTGTGAGCTGGATGTTTAGTCAGTCTGTCAAAGCTGCTGGTTGGAAAATCTGAATCCAGAGAAGTCATTCACACTGGAAACCCATCGTGCATCTATTATTAGCAAGGTGGAAGCAATCTGGCTGATGTCTCTGTGTATGTTCACAGCTGTCTGGCAGTTGGGGTGGTGAAAACACAGAAGAAGCATTGCCTAAACCAGTTGCTTGTGGGTTGCAAATGCAGGGTGTTGCTATTTATCCCTGTCAACAGCAGGCCCTATTAACTATTTTTAATGAATCACCACTGCTTTTACTTTTGCCATCAGCCGTGACCTTCACCATTTAGAAACACATGGTCCCTCATAAATGATAGTCTGTGGCATATAAACTTGAGAAGGATTCTATCACGGCTCAAACTACAATATCTATCATTAAAACAAACTGCTCATTCCAGCTGAAGAGACACTCATATATATCATGGAACCAGCGTTCCATATTTTGAAATTTACTGCCCTGCATTGGTGCTTTTTTCCCCTTGAATTCTTTTTTTTTTTTTTTTTTTTTTTTTTTTTTTTTTTTTTTTTTTTTTAAGGAGGCCATGCAACCTTGCTCACTTAATACTTTTGATAAACTTCTACTGACAAGGAACTTGATTAATGATGGTTAAAGGAATTGAATCAGGAGTAGGAAAGACAGGGCCAAAAAAGCAGACTGCTGGCCTGATGGAAACTAACGTCTCTACAGAAATATATGATGGACCCTCCTTTTTGCCATGCCAAGTAATTACTCGCACAGGCCTGTTGTAATAATTCCTATTACAGCCAAAACGGAAAAGTCAGTAACTCACAGCCCTGGGACAAGGTGAAGGCAAGGCCAGAGTAGTGTGGATCAATATTTCATTTACTCACTTAGGTTAGCTTCTATCCCTGTATCAAATTCTTTTACAGAAAGCCATGAAAGAAATGAGGTTTGCTGAAAAACACCAATACGGGGCCCTCATTTCCTTGGGGTGCTCATAGAGTACACGGAGCAACAAAACCTCTCAGCAAAACAATATGCACTCAAGGTCACTCATTACTTGCTACTGTTGGAAAATAAAGTGCCATTAGCCTGATATGAGTAATGTACATCAATCAACTGCAGACCAGCAAAAGTATGTTTTCAACATGGTATTGCAGCTGAAAATGAATGAACTGTGTTAACACTTTCCGAACACTTGACAACAGTGAAGAATTTTTCCTTTGGCATTATCATTTATTTCAGAGTTTCACTGCAGCTCATCGTTGTGAAATCAAACCAGAGCATCTCAGTTTTTTGCTGTACTTTACTATAACTAAATTAATTCTCACTAAGTAAACATCCCAATTTTGAGGTGGACATTTGGATGCTGTCTAAAAAGGTCCTGTCAGTGCCTTACAGGACCCTCAGCCTAAGGGTGAAAAACCAGATGTAATAAGAAATAATCTGTTGTGTTAGTAAAATGGTTTAAAACAATACTTGCTTAGAATATGAGATGACATCAAGGTATGCATACTTCTACTTTGCTGCATTCTCAACTCTTTCCTTCCATACAGAAGTTTTGAGGAAAGGAAGGACTCCAGTGTATCATTCATGACTTGCACAGTGCAGATCTGAAGGGCAAATGTAGTATATGCTTCTGCAATGGCTGATGTACACTGTGGTGTATTTTTTTTTTTTTTTTTTTCTGTTTCCTCTCACAAAGTTCTGGGAAAAGTGTTTGGTGGGTTGTTTGTGATTGCTTATATAGTTGATGAAGCTTTAGATATTTTCAAAGCTTTTCCAAGATTGCCATCTTGGCAGAAAGTTATGTTTTCTGTCAACAAAATTCAGAATTTTCTGATCTTACCTGCACCATTGAAATATTTATATCATGATCATGAAGCAGTACCTTCCCAAGACCTTCCATGTTATCCTGTTCAAAAATAAAACTATTATGTAGGCATAAAATAAACTGTCACGGAGTGCAGAGAACTGCTGTGGGAAGAGGACACTTCTTTTTCCTATTAGAAAATATTTTTTCTCTCTTTTTTCTTGAGTAGTATTCTCTTTGTCTTTCTTGAGCATTATGAAATCACTTAGTAAATAATAATGTTAGGTCTTTTTTCCAGAATCTTACCCTGAAGATTGACTGAGGCATGCTAAAATAATTGAAGTGTTCAGAATTCTTCACTCTTACTGTCTTTTGTAGTGGTGAAAATAGTTTGGTTTTTTTTTCCTATCCCTATCTCCTGAGATCATACTCACAATCACAGTAAGTGTTGAGTTCCTTGCAGCACTAAACTCATTTAACTAATATTAATTCCATGCAACACTATAATGTGTAAGTAAACACAACCCAGAAATTATGGGCCAAGAGGAAAATGACTGATCAAAGGTCACATGCTAAGTGAGACATGACTGTGGTCATTCATGTTTGACATTTTGAAAATTTACGTGAAATTTGCTGCTGTTCAGGAAATATGCGGACCCTGAATGAATTAATTTCATGTCCTCTACTGTTGTTAACAACTTGGATAATGCTCTTAAGTTTTCTGCAGTTGGGATATTTTTTATTTTCATTTACCAATCAGAAGTATTGGCAAGTGAGCAGCTCTAGTCTTAATCCCTGTTCCATGCAGACCATGCTGGTTCCATTCAAGAAAATCAGCTGAAACTCTGGTAAATAGGAGCTTGATTATATTTTGGATTGTTTGGGTTGATTTTTTTCTATGGATTTCCTTGTTTAAAGCTGAATTTTATAGTGACTATAGTACTGCAGAATACTTGCTTCTGCTTCCTGTTGATCCTCCTATGTACTGTTACTTTCTAATGATTTAATGTAAAGTGTTGTCCAGAGTATGAGTCCTGAGAGTGCTGCTCCCTTCATGTCTGCAAGAAGGGAGAAGAGATGAACATTTATAACTGCCTCTCAAACTAAATAGATCAGTTTAAAGAGAGTCCGTCTTGCTGGTCACGTAGAGAGGCTCTCCTGGATTAAAAGAGTCCACTACATTTGATTTGTTCTGTGGTTTAGATGTGCAGTCAGCTTTGTAAAGAGGGTGTAGTTCAGTCATATAAAATCTAATAATGCCTTAAAGAGATTCCTCGAAAGGCATAGAGCAGAATTAGAGAACCTGTCTCCTCTATTCCTTAGAATCATGATTTTTTTTTTTTTTTTTTTTCCCTTTAAATTCCCAAATCCTGTTGTTGTGATTAAATTACTTTTCAAAATCTCATTCACGGCAGGTAGTAAGCCTCCACCACTCTATGGGCCTGCTCTATGCCTGTGATTCGAGACTGAGTCCCAAGTCCTCAAAATTGTTTAGGTAACCATATATAATTTGAGGTGACTCAGTGATGTTAGCAGTTCATTCTCATTAACCATCTTTGAAGAAGGTGATAGTGTTACCTTCATGTACTGGGAGGAAGAGGAGTGGTGAGGCAGAAATAATTGTAAAGGCATTTAGATGCTCAGTTAAACCAGTAGAAAATAAGCACCTGTGAAAGGTCTGTGTATCACTTGCTATAGGGAGAACCAGGTATTATAAATCTCCGGAGGTTTCCTGTGCTTCTGGGTTGCAATGAACAAATCTTTCAAGAATGCCTCCATCAGGGCAGGAGGGTCTTGAGATGGGAAGTTGAACGATTTTGTCTGTTCTAAGATAAGATGAAATCACTCTTTTCCCCCTGATTTTCTCTGGTATAGAGGAATCAAAGATTACTTTTTCTGTTTGCAAACTAGAACTCTAACTTTTGGATTTGCTTTTTTTTCCCTGTTTCGCATGAAAATACCCTTGTGGTTCTTGATGTTGCTGAGAACTTGGAGGCACTACTTTGTGTGGGTGAGCATTCTGGTGTAGCTTTCATACCAAAAAAAGCTGCATGCTGCAGGATTACTCTTTGAACCAGAGTGTTAACTGAGAGATCTGGGTCACATCCGTCACCCAAATGTGAGGCAGTCTGCTTGCACTTATAATAAAGAACAAATGTTTGGTCTGGAGGTCAGGATTTTTGGATTCACAGTGCACTTAGTTAGATCAAGGTCTCATCTGGGGTTAAAATCAATATTGCAAATTGCAGCTTAAATGGCAAAGAATATGTTTCCATCTATGTAATATTTTAGGTACAGTAGTCTTAATGTATAACTAGGTCAGTTCCATTAAGACGTAATTTCATTAAGGGACCATAACTGGAACTGGAATTTGGCCACTAGATGAATTTTATTTTTTTTTTTTCCTAATACAACTGTCCAGACATGCATCACTCTTGGATGCTGCTCACTAGAGTAGTTCTGCTTTAGAACAACAATCCAGTGATCAGACAGTGCACTCTGCAAGGAAGTTTCATGGAAATCAATAAAAAATATTTGTCTGTAGAGAATGCTTCTGGTTTTGAACTGTCAGAAGAATATCTGTCAAAGTAGTACAGAAAAGCACTTGAACGTTTAACTTAGAAACAGAGACCTTCAGTTTAATGCACTAGTACAGGTACATATGCAAGTAGCGTATTTAGCAGTAGAACCTTCAGGCTCTCTTTCAAAAGGGACGTGAGACAAAACATCTGCCTCTGAGGAGCTTTGCTTCACCTTTTGTAATGTGGCAAATCTGAGCAGAGTTGACCATAAAAGACTTTAAAAGTCTTGGAATAAGGAGATGAAAGGAGATTGTTCAGAAGAAGGCACTTTTTCTGCATTCATGCTGGCTAAGGTACATGTCTGTCCCCAAGCATGGCGCATGCAGGAGTGGCAAATGAGGAGGAAAGGGAAAGTAATCGCAAAATCTTGAAAAAGGAAGAAGACTGTGGGATGGCTTTTATGTAATCCTCTGTGAGGATTCATTTCTCATGCAGAACAGTCATACTGAGCTTTGTAGCTGAGCGTGATGCCGTTTACAAAGCGTGTCTCTGTCTGCTGGTGGCTGGACTATAGGTTCAGTCATCTGATTCTCCTCACTGTTGAGCCATAAGGGGCTGTGCACAAACTGGGAAAATTTATTTTGTGTTTCATCCCCACTGCCCTTTCTAAGGGCATCACCCAGCACTGCCATGCTGCACAGAACACAATCTGCTTTTCTCCACTTGCAGTGCAGAGCTGGGGAGGACAAACAGCCAAAGCTGTAGGCAGGCGAGGAGCTCTGCCCCTCTCTTGGCTGTGGGGACCTTAAAAACCCCCAGCTTGCCGACAAGGATCTGCTCTATGTTTGGGGAGGAAGTCTGGGGAGAGAGAAGATCATAACTGGGCAGCAGCTGCTCTGTATGACTTGCTTCCCTGGAAACCTGGCAGCACTCCAAGTCAAAATCTGAATAGGAGTTAAACTGCTCAGAGCATTAATTCCCCTTGTAGTCATCAGCCTTCTCTTTCCCTCCCTGCTCCCACCAGAGCCCTGTTCGGCAGAAGTGAAATTTCCTCTGCCCATGCAGGTTTTGGAGGGTTCATGCTGGCAGCAGAGGCAGGGCGGACATCCAGCACTGTGGACTTTGTCTCCAGGACCTGCTGCTGGTGGCAGCAAACAGAGGGACTGGGACATGGGTGAGCGACCCTTATGTCTTCTGTGGGCCCTGCCACTGGACACAGCCTGATCTTATGAGGAATTAAGCACTACATGTAAAAGTGGGTTTTTTTGTGGCTTTATTGATATTTGGAGATTCCTGTTTACATGGAAGGCTTTCCTGTGAATTTCCAGTCATGTGTAAGCATCCTAGGACAACCTTCTACTGCTTCTGGGTAACTTGGATATCCTCCCCTCCCTCTCCCCCTGGTATTCCACAATTTTCTTGGCAGCTTTTCAGGACTTCCCGGCTCATTATTGGGTCCTCCTGAAGTTGCAAAAATCAGTTTTATGTCCCTTGAATATTTATACACAGTATGTTTTAAATCTTCCTGTTTTAATCATGATTTAATCTGGGAAATTTTTTTTAAGTACCTTTTAAATTGTCTTGTTTACTTCTTGCTGCTTTTTGTAACAGTTTTGCCTTCAGTTTTCAATTAATGTACAACATGACTCATGTATTCCAAAATACTGCAAGGAGGAAAAAATAAAATTGCTACCTGTTGGGAAGTGACGAGAGTTAACCTGGATATGAATCAGTATCTGTTGAAGAAATGCTGATGTTTATTTTGTCAAGATACATAAAAAAGCAGTCTAAAATTAAACAAGAGTGAATCATACAGCTACTCTGTGCTTACAAATTTTCTGCCTATGGAGGCAGTAACAACAGCAGCTCGGACAGTTTCTTAAGGCTTCTCCCGCTCTTCTGTGCCCTCTACTTTTGATCATCTACCAAGGCTTGTGAATAGTGCCAAATCAAATAGTACAGCATCTTCCTAAGTCTGCTCTTGGAAGCTAAGGAATTCAGTAGTTGAAGAGCAATGCCAGATATAAAACAAGCAATTGTAGTGGACTTCCAGGAGTTCAGGTTTAATAACTTTAATATTTTCATAACATATCTTTTGAGGCTTCTTTTATAACTGTACTTCTGCTTTATGTATGAATTATCCACAAAATTTTCATCTATATGATCTTGCAAAAACCATGGTGTTTTTACTTGTTCTCTTTTTGTATTTTTTTAAAGTTCTCAAATGCCATACAAAGTTGGAAACCTATTTCTATGCACACAGGCACTGGTAACTGAAGCTCATTGTTGTTTGGTGAGAGAGAACCTTTGCAGAAAGAACCATAGCAGAGATTTTGAGTACAGAATACCACCTTTGCAAGTATTTCTCATCCTTCAGACTTAATGCAGAAGCCTTCTCAAGTGTTCAGTCCTTATTACTTAGTAACAACTAAGAGAACATCTGATGTGAAACCCTGCAGGTTTTCATGCTTTAGACAATGAAAAAAAAATAATGGGGTAATGGCATTGTTTAGAATGACAGTAAGAAAACTTGAATTTCTTTCATTGAATTGCAGTGTGGGCACAATTTGAAGTAAAATTCATGTCACGGTGATCAGCCATCGAAAATCTGCTCTCCATTTAATGTGCAGGAGCACAAAGAGGAGCTTTACCCAAAATGAAACTATTTTTAGATATACATTAGTGAACAGCCACACTCTCTCGGGGTCTAGAAAGCCAGAGTCCATTTGCAGTGATTTAACATGCTGCTTGCTTAAATTTTAGGTGAGGGGGCAGGGAAATAACTTGAAACTCGATTACAGCATGACAAGATTAGGGGAATAAATGAGCAAAATCGATTTCACATTTACTGATCTTCCTTGTAAAGTTTACCCTTTTAACTTTGTATGTATTTTCTTATTGTTTCATAAAGAAGGCATGGTTTATTGATACCCATGTGACCTAGACCTTCCACACTGTGCCTGTTTGTTACATCCATACCAGTGTGTGCAGGAGAGGAAATCTTTTCTTTGAATAGCTTTAATAAGATAAAACTTCTATTTGTTTTCTGTGTTGTTGCAGTCATTTATACCTTAGAATACTTGACTACCATGATAAATGCAAAAAGGGTTGAAGATTTCCACTTTTATATGAAATGGACTGAAGTAGCTTTCGATGGTAGTGTGCTCTAAGAACCACTAATTCAAACCAAAAAAATCCTTTTTAGAATCGTACAGGGTTTTTTTTCCCCTTGTTATTTTACTGTGTAGGCTCAAGTCTTCACTACAGTAGATCAATAAAAAACTTGTTTGCATTAACAGGGCTAACATTACACTTGATGTAGGTGCCTGGCTGTATACAGAGGTCACTTGCACTGGAAATGCATGAAAGAAATCAAATATTTTACTTGCTTTGGTTGAATCTAGGGACAACTTCAATATGTAAAAAATTACTCCTTTTCCCTCCAGGGACGTAGTTCTTAATTGTAGCTCCTAGAGCTCTGTTTTTTATAGTCTCTGTAAGGTTTGTAGGAGTTATAATAATAATAAAAAAATCCTAGATTTCATTTTATTTTTAGGCTTACTGCAAAAAATCAGTCCATTTGTCTTGGAAGTTTTGCTTCACCAGAGCACAGTCAAATTAATTTCCAAGTTATTAATTCAGAAATGTAGGAGAGGAGGGGAAGAAGCCGTTTAGCTCCTGAGATCCTGTCAGATTAAAGCTAAAGAACAGAGGCCATATTTCGGCCTCAGGATGCAGTTACTTGATTTATGGTAGAATTGGTAGAATTAATTTCCAACATTACGTTTTGCAAGGCTCCTTGAAATGTGTTAAAAATTCTGTCCTAGAGAAGTAGAATATATTGAAAAGAGAAGCATAAGTAAAATAATTCTACTTTGCTTTGGAAAGCAACCTTTTGTTATGTGTAATCCTATGTTACCACTTCCTTGAAAAAGCTTTCTTTTACCTAAAATAAACTTTCTGAAATAACTCTCACCATTTGGGAAGCTTTCAACACATTGCAGGACAGAGTTTTTCTTTTTCTCTTCCAATAATGCTTTGCACCATGCTGTGACTTGAACTTTATTTTCACATGTTGTGGGAGCATCTGAAATCCATTGCCAATCCATCTTTCTCTCCAAATCCTTGGAACAGAATTGACAGAAAAGCAGGATATCCATAAAGGTATGTGTCCTGGTGTCTTGCTGGGCTTAAACCCATGGCAGTGTGTTAAAATACATTCATGCACTTATTAAGGTATAACAATGGTAGATGGCAAAAGAGGATAGGCTGCAAATGGAGCTGTTTGATATAATTTCCTTGACAGAAATGCTGATTTTATATCAGGTTTACAAGAAACTGGTGGAAGTTCTGGTGGTGAAGGGACAGATCAATTATATTTTATGGTATAAAATATATTGCTGGGTTTGGGGTTTTTTAATTGCAAACTGGGTAGGGACTCATCTAGGGGAAAATGTTTAGAAATGGAAGGAGAATGTAGAATCCAGGTGCAACTATAACCTGTGTGTGGTGAGGATGTTTGATCCACAGTCTACATGTGGAAAAAATTTGTTGTGTTTAATCTGATTTGTGATAAATGCTGATGGATTCTTCACACTGTGCAATTGTTTTTGCTAAAGCAGTTTAGGTATAAATTTGCAAAATCCTGAGTTTGTGAATTCAGCAGTTCATGTGAATAATCCAAAATATGCTTGCTCAATGGAAATGTTATGTCTTTCACGGATGGATGTTTTTCCTGAAATTTAAGTTCATATTAAGCCTCATTATGTTGAAAGAGGAAAAAAAAAAAAATAAATAAAAGCCTGATCCTACAGTTCCAAATTCTTTGAATTGAGAACTGCATGGTTTGGTCTTGATATAACAACAGTTAATGTTATAGATTCTTGCATTCACCTTGAGCAATTATATGGTTTAATGTTTATGCAGCAAATTATTAGGTTTGGCAATGACTCAGTCGTCAAGATTAGTTTTACACCAAATTGCTTGCAGATACCAAATGACAGGTTTTGTAATGAAAGGTTGCAATTATTTCTAATTTCTTCAATAGTAGTCACAAATCACTGATGCTGATTCTGCCACTTGTACATGGCTTTCTAGAATAATATCCTGGTGTGTCTGCCTAACCAGTCTTTTATTCTGTTTACAAAATTGAATAAATCAGGTAAAGTTATGAGTGTGCAGAGAAAATTTTAGATAAATTATTATTGCATGATCAGTGTGGGTGTTTTGGGTTTGGTTCTTTCCAGCATATTTAGTTTTTATTATTTATTTTCCTTTGCTTGTTGATGCACCACATGCACTCCCTCTTCCTAATGATTAAGAGTGAACTGCAAAAATGAGTAATTAGCCATGGGACAGTGTTACTGTGGTGCGAGTATTCTGCCCCTGGTTCTGCAGGTAGCTTGGCCCAGGGATGTATGCATTCTGTACTGTTGAGTGCAGCAAAAGCACTTCCAGCCTTCCCAAGCTTCTGAAATTATTCAATACACAGAAGCTTATCATTTTGCCAAGCTCATATAATCTCCTTATCGCAGTCAGTCTCACACAAGTAACACTATCACTTATCCTTATGCTGTCCTGGCCAATATTAATGTATTCTTTGCAAAGAAAACAGCTTCTAATTGCCTAAGCTGTATGTGAGCTATTAAACAGTAGATATTACTGCTATTGCATGTATTTCATGACTTTTAATACCATGAGTATGGAAAAATAAAACACACATAAAAACACCTTTGGTTTATTTTGTGTCTGAACAATTTACTGCAGCAGCACTGTCTGCAACAATACTAACTGGGTTTGTAATGCAAATTTCTGATCAATGCTTTGCTTATGGTGCATGTCTAACTGCATTTTACCAAGGACAAAACTCCTGCCAGAGAAAGCACCTAAAATCACACAAACTATTCCTTTTATTAGATACTTGTTTCATCCTATCTAAAAGTTTTGGTGAAAGCTGTGTTAGTTGCTTACACTTGTGCATATCAGTATGTGCAGGTGGATGGTGAGGCTATTCTGGATTGTATGAATATGTGATAACCTAAATCTTCAGTATGATCTTCAGTATGTGTCCAGAGCAGGGCACAAAGATGCTGAGAGGACTGGGGCACCTCTCTTACAGGCTGAGAGAGTTTGGGTTGTTCACCCTGGAGAAGAGAAGGCTTCAGGCATACCTTCCAGCACCCTTCCGGTGCCTAAAGGGGTTACAAGAGAGCTGGAGACAGAGCTGTACAATGGCATGAAGTTCCTGTGGAAGTTGTCCCTGCCCATGGCAGGGGGTTTGGAACAAGATGATCTTTAAGGTCCTCTATTGAGATATTCCTCCTTTCCCAGCAGTGCAGGGAGTCAGGGAATGGGGGCCTTGGTCGGTTCATCACACATTGTTACTCCCTCTGCTCGGGGACAGGAGTTCTTCCCCTGCTCCAGCCTGGGGTCCCTCCCACAGGAGTCAGTTCTCCATGAACTTCTCCAATATCAGTCCATCCCATGGGCAACAGTTCTCCACAAATTGCTGCAATGTGGGTCACTCTCCTGTGGGATGCATTCCTTCAGGAACAGCCTGCTCCCATGTAAGTCCCCCAAGTGCTCATAAGTCCTACCAGGAAATCTGCTCCAGTATGGCCAACCCAAAATATTCTATGATTTAGACATCTCAAGTGCTTTCATATTTCAGTTACTTGCAGGGAGTAGCATAGCTAATGACACTTGGTACAATATTGTAGAGTTAAAGCAAAAACTCATGTGGAGAGCACACTCAGGGAGCTTTCATGCATGTTTTGAATAGAATTTCCTCTTTTCTTACCTGGAAGTTTGTGATGGTGCCCCCACAGCCCCCAGAGATGGAATGTTTGCACTGCATTTGTTTGCTCAGTACAGGGATTCTTCTAAATGAAAAGTAGAAATTAAGACTGCTGCAAAAGTCTTCTCTTCTAAGTCCTATCATTCTTGCAAATATGTATCAACATCTAAAAAAAATTATATTTTCCTTAAAAATTTGTCGGTGAAAAACTGCACTAATATTATCCTTGCATCACAGGACGAGGAGGAGCTACCACTGTGATGTGGGCTGCTGAAGAAAAGCAGTAGTTTGATCACAGTCATTCTGTTGGGGTCAAGCTTCTTTAACTTTCAAACAATTCTCAGATGAAGAATAATAGAAAATAGGGTGACAACAGTGAATGTTCAATAAAAAAGTTGACTTTCCTTAATCAGTTTGGGTTTCTTTGTGCTTAGCTTTTATATTTGCAAATCTGGCCAATTTTGATATTATTTGATTAAAATAATTTGAAAAAGCTTTTATTTTAAGTAGTGCTTTTTAGTTTATTTTTATATGTACTTAAGTTTATTTTTATATGCACTAAGTATTTCCTCAGAAATTCATAGTTTTTCTATTGAGAGGGAAAATGTTTATATCCTTAAGAAAGGGTGTTGTAGAGTATAGAAACTAAAGATACATGTGACATTTCTCTGGAATGCATTTTTTCCTCTCAGATTTGGGATTCTCAGAAGGGATTCACATAGAGGAAGGTCAGAGACAGCCAATTCCTTCCCATCTTGGACCATCACTTCTAAGCCAGTAAGACATCTCTGCTTTAGCAGCTGAACTTTGGTATCTGCAGGTCAATGCTGCTGCACTGGAGTAGCATTGTCAGAAAATCTGTCAGTACCCTGAAAGTGACAGTGGTAGGCACTGATGACCAGATTACAGCAAAACTTTTCTGAGATATATCAAAGCCAGCAGTATGTGCTAAACATGATAGTGTAAGCAATCTTCTGGCTATTTAGCACAATAGGATGAATTTTAGGAATGCATTACAGAACCTGGCTCTTCCTGATAGAAAAATAATCCCTTATGCTGCCTGGAAAGGGAGAGAACAGCAAAGCATTTAACAGAATATTTTTGGGAAGCGGCAACCTTATTTCTTCAGCGTATTTTATTTGCTCCAGACTTGCAGTGGCAGCTTCACTCCATGGCACCTCGGCGCTGTGTAGCTGATGTGAGACATGACATTAAATGTAAAAGAGGTAGGAAGGCTTGCAACTGCTTGCAGATGGGATATATCTCCATGTATGACCATGCTCAGTCAGTATTACCAGGGCTTTGGCAAGCATTTCAGACCCTTTGGTGTTTTGCTCTTTTTCACTGTTGCCAGTTGGTTTCTGCTCCTACCTGCATTTACATGTACTGTGTTCTACCAGACAGCCTCTGCCAATGGTCAGGATTGAGTGTATTTTTCATTGTACTGCAAAGGGAGCAATTTTACACTCCAATTTTTGCAATATGAATTAGGTATAAAGCTGACCAGAGCTGTAAGTCCAGACCTTTATTGTTTCTGTATTATTGTAATTTCATTTTTGGGCAAATACTTTCCTACTTCTCTCTGCTGTTTCAGTCAGTTGTTTATAAAACAATTTCACTTCCAAGTAAATATCAGTAGGGGGTGAGATGATATCTGTATGTTTTTCAAAGTCTATATAGTAATCAAGAGAGATTTCATTACCTTCAATTTAATTCCTGTTTTAATTACTTTTCAAATGTTATGTTAGTTTTTGTCAACTTCTTTTTGATATCTGTTTGGGTCAGGCAGAAATAGAGAGGTATCAGAAGAGAACAAAGCGGGATGCTGACTATGTCTCTTCCCATCACTTTCTTGTGTATAGGTTTTGTTCATGAGCATGAACATTTGTTACACAGCAGAGCTGTAAATACTGCAGAATTTTCTCTCTTAAAGCTGGATGGTTTCAATTATATTATTTTATTTGAGATGTTCAGTGGCAAGAGGACTGTGCCTTTCAGATAGCTGTTTCATCTCTGGATTAAGAAAAGTCTGATACTTTGGGACCAGTGTTTCTGGAGATGAGTAAAGTTGTTAAAAGGAAGTCTCATTAAAAGGACATTTAGCCTGCAATTAACTTTTTTCTTTACTTTTATATTTTTGCAGAAGAATCAAACTTTCTAACGTACTCTTGACAGCCTGAGTCATTTGATGAGGTCCTTCAAGGTAAAAGGGCCATGAAACATCACAGAAAAAGACTTCTTCAAAAACCCTAAACCTTAACCTTTGCTAGAACTATAAATCTTTCACTTCCCAAGAAGAAACATGTGCTTCAAAATGAAATATTTCTTATCATGTAGTAATAAACTAGTGTCAAATAGGGAACAGGTGTAAAATTGCTCAACATTTCTATTCTGTTTTAAAGTCTGCATTGGGGAAAGTCAATAACAAAAATATTTTGGGTTTGGGGTTTTTTTTTTTTTGGTTTTGTTTTTTTGTTGGTTTTTCTGTACTCTATTCTTAGATCCAGTTTGTTCCCAAAGCTCTTGTATATAAGAGATATTACTCAGGGCTTTTGTTTGAGTAGTAGCCATAATAACCAGAGAATTTGCAAAGGTGGACTTAATTATACAATTATTAGGATTCACCGGAAGCCAATTAAACTCATACTAATATGTTTGATTTCAAACACCAAACCTTGCAGTAGATCCCAATGCTTCACTGCAGCTCTGGCAGGAATTAAATCTTGATATCATTGCTGTGAGTGGGGATTGGCTGCATTGATGTCACTACTCAGACTCTGAGCTAATCATTATCAGCCATAGCATCTGCCGCCTTTTCAAGCAGAAGAGTGACAATTGCAGACATTCTTTTAATAAAAGGGAAATTATATAAAGAAAGTCTCTATGACAACTATGGCAGCTTACCTGAGTGTGTTCATATACATATAAAGAACTATTGATAACTGTGTGAAATAATATTACCCTGAAATGAAAATTAAGGAGATGAAAAGTGTACTAATCTATCATTAAAAGAAAATGAAACTTCAGAAGAATTTATGACAGTTCCCCTAGCTCAGTGTAGCCTTGTGGCACTTGTTAGGAGTATTAATCAAGAGAGGCATGAGGGTGGTGGCAATAATAATCAGGTCTGTGGCAAGGTAATTGAGAAAAATGTCTAATTCAATTAGAGAACTGGCAGATGACATGAGGAACTTCAGAAGTGTTTATGGGCTTAGTAAGCAGTGCCTCACCAGTGAGATGACTGGACATACCTGGCATGAACTGGGCACCAGGCGCTGCAGTCTGAAAGCAAGGTGGGAAAGCAGCAACAGGGTCTGAAACAAGGCTCTCAAGGGGTGTGCACCTGTAGGAAGTACTGAAATTAAAGTGATAGGGGAATTTCTGTGCTAATCAACCTGTGAAGTAATACAAAACAACAGGAGGGCTGAAACAAGGGGTTTGGAACTAAAATGCCTCACTGTTAGTTCAACAATGACCTGATGGAATCGTATCAGCAGTGAGCTGTGTGCCACCAGGCTAAGTGTCAGTCGGCAGGAAAAAATCCTGTTACATGGTTTGACAGAGCACTGCGAGAATCGTGTGGTGGTGCAGAGATTTAATGTTCCACATAAAAATGGGTGGAAAACTGAGAAATTGGGTAGGACCCAATTTTAATTCAGTGTGAGAATGCTGGTTTTCTTTATCAAGTTGCTACAGAAGAAATAAAAGGCAATCCATGCTCTGGCGAGCAGTGAGTATGTAATAAGGAGTTGTTCACAGAGAAAGCTCTTGCTTGGTTTATCCTTTGATTAATTTCAAATTAAAGAGAAATATAAGACTGGTTTTGAAGAAATGATTTAAAGACATCAAAGTAAAGAGCTATTCATTGGAGTCACTTGGACTGTAAAACTCAGAAACCTCTACTTTTGGTTTAAAAATGTTTGAAATTTGCATCTTGAGCCAGAGGGTATAAACTTGTAAGGGAGGTTTTGAGGCCCAGTTTTGTGGTGTTAATCTCGGCAATGATCTAAAGGATTATGAAGGATAAAAATCCACTAGAATTTAGGAAAGAAGTTAATGAACAGAGGAAGAGATCTGTTGTGGGTAGGAAAATTGTCTGGTGAGTGTGACATGATAAGTGCCAAAGACAAAACATCTTAGACTTGAGGGAAAAAAAAGAATCAGTGTCAATCAATGGTAAATATTAGTTATTTTTCTATATTTTTAAAGAAAAGGAATTGCTGAGAGAAAGTGGGGCTCGTATTTAATGTACTTGAGATAGACACCAAGACCAAGTTTTGGCAAACCAGCTGGAGTTGGGTGATGGTGGCGGGGTTGTCAAGGAAGCAATGCAATTCTTAATGAGAACAGAAAGTATGAAAATATAATCTTAGTAAAGCCAAAATAAAATGAAAATTTGGAAAGCATTATATAAAAGGTTGGCAGGGAGAAAGTAGGGGAAGGAAAAACCTGAATAATTCTTTAAAAAGGGGGCATTGAAACGATGGTTCCTGTAGTTCCCTTTTATTTTTTGAAGACCGGTAAAATTGCATATGGTGCCAGAAACCAAAGAATACAAGTTTTGTGTAAGAAGTGTAAAGCATGGAGGTGAGGATTTTCCTAGGTAACTATTTGTTTTCTAAGATTTAATAGTAATCAGGACATTATTTAGAATGAACAAACAAAAACTTCTGGAGATTAATTTAAAATTGGATAGCACACACTGAATTTACCAAAGATAAATTACGCCACAACTCTCATGATTTAGATTATTCATGTAAAGGGTTTTTTAATTATTATTTATACGTAGCTTCAGTAAGGGAAGGAATAGAGGTAAGTAAGAGAAAGTAGCTAAAGAATTCTAGAATGTTCTAAAAGTAGAAACTTTTGATTGGAAGTTTCTTTAAAGGCCACCTTTGAATCACTGTTATAATAACACTGGGAAAAAAAAAAAAAGCAGGTACAGCATAATTAAATTATGAAGTCATTGTTATTAAGAGATTGACTTCATAAAGAACAAATCTGATGATTGAGGATAATGGAAATGGGAAGTAATTTAATGCCACAAAGCATGATCCTATGCTTTTAAAAACTAGCCATAAGGATTTCTTTTGCAAGATCTGGGCTGATCAATTGGTTGTGACAACAAAAAGAATCTATTAGCAGATCACACCATGAGGAGTAGCTACCACTGTGATGTGGGCTGCTGAAGAAAAGCAGTAGTTTGATGCACCTGCAGAAGTATTTCCTAAAGGTGCAGCAAACTGCCAAGGTCATATATGTGACAGTGCTACATATAATCTAAATTATTGCATGCCCCTGCTCCAGCGGTATGATTCCAAATGAAAGAGGTGTAGGAAAAGGCTGCAAGGATTACCAATGGGATGGGGAACATCTCTGCTGAGAGGGGACTCAAAGAGCTTGGTGAGTTCAGCCCAGCAAAGGGAAGCTGTAGGAGAGCAAGCTCGTTCTTTAAAAGTTAAAGAAGTGAACACCAGACAAAGCAAAACCCCTTCCCTGCTTAAGAGTAGGGAAAATACTGGCACCCTCGTGATACAAGTTGTGTATCACCTGGTCTTAGATGCAGACACTTAGGCTGGAAATCTCTGAGGAGATCTCTATCCTTGGAGAAGGGAGATGCCAGAAATCTGTTTGATGATAGAAATGGGAGAAAGATACCAAGGTACTATTAAAATGAAATATGATTAATTTATAAGTCAGATTGTATGATGATGTGGCTTGTGATAGCAGAAAATTAATTTTGATTTAGGAGGTTCCTTCCTGCCCTGTGTTTGGGATTCATTAAATGGTCTTTCCACCTGTCTCAGACTGCATTTTGAACAGGATGGCGTGGCACTGAGGGAACAACAACGATGTCATTTTCAACTGTGTCATAAGGTCAGGGGACACACCAGCTGAGATTTTTAAAGATCCTGTGCCTGTTTTCTCAAGATCTTCCTTACTGGTTATGACTTTGTTGGTCTGCTGCTTCTACATCTGCCTTCTGCCTCTTTTCCGCAGTTTTGCTGCGCTAATATAGGTCAGAGTATCTGGCCAGTTCTAGCCTTCCTTACAGAGCACTGAGGAATAGGTCTGAATTTCTCCATTCTCCTCAGGTTATGGGCTTGCAACATACAAATCTCCTGACACCTCTGGCACTGCAGGAGTGGTTGTGGGAGTTGGAGGGAAAGGACTAAAGGGCTCTTGAACTTCATCAGTCAATGCAAAGCGGAGCATCCCTTTTGGGATCCACAGCTGGGCAGTTCTGTGGCTCCTTCTGAGACATGCTTGGACTCAAGTCTGCCGTGAAAACTGGTCTCAGAATGTGTTCCTGATTCATTTTTGTGGCCTTCTTCAAGGGAAGCCTTCAGTTTTCCTGTGGTCACTGGGTGATAGGAGCCTGGGTAAGCATTAATTCACTCTGCTGCTGTGCATTAGCAAGCAGTGGCTGCATCCCCGTCCTGAAATATGTTTTAATGCTTTTATATGATTGTGAATGAAATTACATTTATAAATAAACTGAAAAAAATGTAAGTGCAAAAAAAATCTTGCAAAAAATGACAACTAATTATTTTTATTGCATTTAGTAAATTAAAAATGTATGCTGAGGGTAGGGAATTAACACAAATGTTTCAGCCTCAAGGAAAAAGAAGAGCATGCAGAAATGAGGTATGAAGAATAATCTGGGGTGTTTGGGGGGTATTTTTTTAGGAGGCTGAATATTTATCATGAGAATTGGATCTACAGTAGGATTTGTGAGTGGAGTTTGTGAGCTGGATTGTTTGTCAATGTATCTTTGTAAGAAATCTTTAAAATAAGGAACCTATCTACCAGAAAGCCTTTTCATGTTTCTTTGTGTGGAATTGTCATGAAGCTTTGACTCTAGATAAGAGAATTATAATGAAATAAAGGAAACATTGTTTAGATGTCAAAACGAATTTGAAGTGTGACATATGTGGGAAGAAAGAAACCACAGAAAATTGGATATTGGCTCCTTGAAATTTACGTATGTAATGTGGATTGTCTGAAAGAATCTATCCCTTTATGGTTGGTGCAATCAACTATTTTATTGACCTTTCTGGTTTTCTGTTTTAAAGAGTATTAATATTAATGACACATAAACAAATACAGGGGGAAAAAAAAGCTTAGGAGGTATTTATTTGTAATTAAGTTGATATTCACTCTTTCTGCTTTTTTCGAGTTTTATTGTCATTCTTGCTCAAATTTCCCATTAATTGTAAGAGTAGATTTGAAAATATTTTATAGCACCCATGAAATAAACCACTTTTTACATTATCAGCAAAATATCTAGTTTACTTAGATGACTAAGATTTGCTTTTATACAAATAAGAACTTGTTCCACACTCTGTCTGTGAATCAATAATGAAATATTTTGGTGTGACAATATTTAATGATATTTCTCTTAACTACTGGCCCATAAAACAGAAATATGTCTTCTGTCTCTTACACACAGATTTGTATATGAAAAGAGTTAAACGGTGAATAAGCATGTTTTAAAATACAGGTACAAAATTAAGGCATTGTGCCTATCTTCTAATAGCCAAGCATTTGCATAATCAGGATCATATCAGCTTCACAAGAAACTAATCAGAATGGTATCAGCTTCAGAGGGAACATATGGAATCCTGATGTCAGCTATGACAGCTGTAGAACAGGGAACCAGCTCAATCTTTTGGTTTGATGTGCCTTTATAGAGAATACCGGAGTGTGTGATAATGACAGTGAAAATGAGCTCCTGTAAGACAACTTGTTCTCTCAATAATCTTGTTCAGTTCTGTATAAGCTATCAGTAATTTTTTAAGTTCCTTTCTAATTCTCCAAAGCCTTTATAAAATGGTTCAGGAGTATGGATGTATCTTTATGCTGACAAGGCTGAGGATATAAAGTGGGGTAGATGAGGGTCTGTGTTACCACAGGGACAGAGATGGCACTCTAAAGCCAAAGCTCTATTTGGTGATCTTTTTTGCTATTTTATGCTCAAAAATTATTCTTCAAGTCAGGATCAGCATTATCTTCCTTCACAGACATTAGTCAGAAGCAAAATTTTCCTCTTCCAAAAGGGTTCAGCGGGAAAATGTGCCAGTACTGAGTGATTGTTGTGTAGGGAAGGCCTGACTGGTTGGTGATAGGCAATGTGTCACCACTTAGACCCCGCTGGAAGCTGGGAGTGACTGAGGGAGTCATTCTCTGACAGCTGACAGTTGTGTAAACCAAGTTCATGCTTCGTTCAACCCTTGACAAATGCCATGAATTCCAGAAACTACTGCGGCGGTTATCACCAACCAGCATGCTTCTGTCAGTAATCTTGCACTGAAATTCAAGAATGAGTGAATTATAAGGACATAGATGTTCCCTTTGCTACTGCAATTGTAATTGCCCCACTCTCTGCAAGTGAAAGCACCCAAATGGATTTATAAAGATCCATAGAATTTGAGCTTTAGCTCTGCCAGTGTCTCCCCCTTTATGCTTCTCTGTAAAATTTTCTTTCTTGAGTTTTCTTAATGTGGGCTCACTGGCCAAAGGGAGACCTTCATGCAGCTCCATGATGCTTCAGGAACACAACCCTGAGTGAGCTGTGGGTGAGGCTGAGAGAAGGATCTCCCTCCAGGCGTGGTCTGAGGGAGAAAAATCCTTCCCTCTGCTGTGTTTGCTCATAAGGGGAAATAATCTGCTGCCTTCTTAGTGATTGTAAGACCCACCACACACGCACTCACACACACAGTCCTACTTCCCTACGCTATGAGGTGACTGAAATGTTAAAGAAAGGCTTACATTCATTTCTTTCATGCAGCCCTATACCTTATCTGTGTGAGGAAATGTGAAACGGCAGCTATAATCCCCTCTCTCCAGGTGTGCATTCATATGAAATGAAATGATGCCATGCAAGAGCATGGCCTCTGCAGGGAGAGCCAGGGAACTGACTGGACAAAAACCCCAGGGCCCTTGCAGAAATAGCAGAAAACTCACACTAGCAGTGTGAGAAATGTTTTAGCAGCGGCAATATTTGTATTTAAGCAGCAGTTTACAAAGTCAGTTCAGCAAATCAGAACTCCAGAGAAATGAAGGGCTTTGTAAACATGTATTTTTTTTAATCGAATAATAATTTGAGATGATTGGAAATAATTTGGAACAGAATGTGTTGCCAGTGAGCGAAGCCTGATCAGGAAAACCTACGGTTGCAGTTTGAAGGTGATTCCCCACAAGCCCTGTCACATACACCAGGCTCTTTCCCTTCCCTGTGCCTGGATGTGGCAGTGATTGCAGCCCAGGCTGTGGCAGGCAGGGGCCCTGCCTCTGCTCTCTGTAAAAGCTAAAGTAGTTCCATGTACTTTAATGGTGTCAATCCTGATTTACTGTGTCACAGCTGAGCTTGTAATCTGGCTCTGAAATAATAACTTGATGCAGACTTGAGTGAAAAAAAGGTCTTGTGTAAAATCAGGAACATGCTTTTGGTAAAGAAGAACTGTGAGAAATTTTATTTTATTAATTTTTTTTTTCCATTTTCATTTGGTATTTTTAATCTCCGGTAAAAAATGGGGTTTTTATTTGTCAGATGGGTTTATCACATGAGAGTGAAATAAAAAGAATGTACAGTAAATAATACTTTGGGCATTGTGGAACTAAATGTAAACAGTGTATTGTTTGTACCAGTGAAATGCGTGTCTTTTTCAACATCGGGCCACTTCTGATACACTTATGTTGGCATCATTATCCTGGGGTAGGAAGAAGTCATTTATTTATTCCCTTTTGGCATCCACAGGATTTAGAGATGAGCCATTGCCCTTCTGGATTCCTAATCCAATTCTGATGCTTTTGGTTTTTCCAGTAAAACATCAATAATTTTATATGCTTTTATTGTCTAAAGCGGTTTTGTCTTGATGAAAGACATTTTAAGTGGGCAGTGTTTCAGAACAAGATTTCTCTTATGTAGCTTGTCATTACGTGTATAATACGTAAGTAAATCTTATCTATTAAATTAATGAGAATGTGGGGAGAAGGAAATATTTTTGATCAGCGGTAACCAAACTCTGAGAACAGGGAGGAAAAAAGATGTGCAAAGAGCTTCAAAATACAGCACGGCATTGTTTGCAAAAAGCCTGCTGTTTCCTTTATGTCTGACTGATCCGTGCCAGAAGCCCTCTTGAATTTCTACAAGAATAGAGCTTCAGATCATCTGCATTCAGTGCCAGAGTCATGGCCCTGGAACCGATAATTGCCTCTGACAGGATTTAATTACCTTCTCCAGGACCTTTTCTCTGTTTGATTGGAGACCACCCCCCGCTCCGATCAAACCAGACAGTAATAACACGCCGTGGCGCCGGAGCCAATCCCGCGCGCGGCCGGCGCAGTGACCTTGGCGAGCCCGCGGCGAGGGGCGGCCCCGGCCAGCGCGGCCAGCGGGGCTGTCACCGCGGAACTCCGGGCTGTCACCGCGGAGCCCGGCGCTGTCACCGCGGAGCCCGGCGCTGCCACCGCGGAGCCCGGGCCTGTCACCGCGGAGCCCGGCGCTGCCACCGCGGAGCCCGGGGCTGTCACCGCGGAGCCCGGCGCTGCCACCGCGGAGCCGCCCCGCCGCGGGCGCTCGGCGTGGCACGGGCAGGCTCAGGAGAATCCTCCCGAGCTCCCCTTCTGGAACGAGCGGGGTGCGTTTCCCACGCTGGAAGCCACCGGTGTTGTGTGAGCTTGGTGGGCAGCCTCGGTGCTTGGTATGCATCGCGCTGCCCCTGTAATATTAACTTGACGCGTGAAGTCGCTGTATTATTTAGATTTAACGTAGAGCCTAAGGAAAGAAAACCGCGTTCCTTCACCAGTGGGCTTTTGGAGACCTAAGGCTTCTGAGGTGAAATAGCTGCAGAACTTAAAGAGCGTGGTAGTTTTTAGCAAGTATTTTCTAGTTCTCAGAAATTACGCAAGATCTCTTGCGTGTATCTCATTCAGCAGCTGAATGGCTTAATAGCGTCACTGCTTTGAGAGTTGAACAGCCCAGAGGTCGCCCCTCAGGTGTGCAGAGCAGCCGCAGTCCTTTGCCTTGGTTCAAAGTTATGTGGGCCTCGGTGCAGGTAGAGGGCTTGTCCCTGCTCCGGTGTAGCCGGTGCCGTACTCCGAGGGCAGCAGGGACAGGTCCGGCCTCGTTTAGTGCCGTGCGTGTCGCTTTACCGTTTTCACCTCGAAGGGAGATGTAAATACCGCGCGGTGAAATGGAGGGCAGGGGTGGTTTGGTGTCATGGTAACTTCCCCAACTCTCGTCGGGCCGTATATAAAATCCAGTGCTGGAGGAACTGCATCTCACACACATCACCTCGGACAGCGGCGGGGGGTGCTGGTGCGATTCTTTTCCTTGAGGTTGCACTGAGAAGAGCAACAATCGCTCTGGTGAATGCCTTGCATCACAGTATTGCCCCTTCCAGTCTGAAAAGCCTACCAGGGCAAACAGGAAAAGGGATCACTAACAGAGTTGCAAGCAGCAGTGTTGAAGAAACAAAAGCAAAGAAGTGGGGAGGGGGGAGCTTGACAAATTTGCATTCAAAAATCCACCCCTTTGTGCAAATGCCTTATCTTCGTTATCTTCATGAAACATACCCTGTTTCACCCTTTTCCTTAGGTTTCCATACAAGTGACATTCCAAGATGTTTCCATACGCTCTCAACAGGAATTACAGGGATGTAAGGCTTTCCTTATCTCAAGGCTAATAAACTTCCATAGGAGAGCACTGTTTGCTGAAAATAAGTAAATAAGTGTTTTTACAAGGCAGCGTGTGTGTGTGTGTGACTGGTCTAACCAAAGGCCAGTTTAATTGAGAATTACTTCAGCCTTCTGTGGATGGTCTGGCAACAAAGCAGCCTCTGAGGTGAAGAGAATTAGAAAGAGAAATGTGAATGTGTGATTTTTTAACATTTTCTTTCAAACCCCTGCTAGCATCTAGCAAAGCGTGCAGGCTGCTTGCATAGCCTGAGATGGCAGAAATGCTCCCAGCTGCAGTGCCAAAGCTCTTCCCTTTTCCCAAAGCAAAGCTCTGAAAGGATAAAACAGACAACAAACCTCTCTGAGCACAGTTCCCCACAGAAACATGAAGGGAATATCCACTAACCCCAATTCTGGAAATTTTTTTAATTTTCAGAATGGACAAAAATAGTAACAGAATAAAACAGTGAGAGTGTGCGTGGGTGTTGGGGGAGGGTGGATGGAATCTGAGGCAAGTTGCATTTTATTTTTTTTTCATTTGCCCAGACAGATTCCACTGTGAGCATGTAATGGTTTTCACTGAGGCACTGTGTTATTTTAAGGTAAATCTGCTGACTTCAGAATGCATAATCAGTTTCATGATCGTAATAAATTATATCACAGAGATGTCTGGTGGGAAAATGGAAGGAAAGGCACAAAGCAAGGGTGCCAGGACAGCTTGCTGGTTAGGATGCTAGCCTAGAAACCATGTCTTTCTTGGCTTTTTTAAGGGAATAATTTCAAAAGCATCTAGGTCAATTAAAAGCTCATTCAGAAGGCATTACAGACACTCACAATTTAAGTCCATCTGAAAGATATTTTTGAAATAATCATTGCAGTTCACTTCCACAACTGTAAATTGGGAATTGCAGTACTTCTTGCAAAGGTGGTGTGTGAATAAAATATATTTGAAAGCATCTGAAACCAAATAGAAGCTCCCTAAGGAACTGGGATAGACAGCGTACACAGGCTGTGGCACTGAGAACATTTATTCACTCACAGCCGCAGCTTAGACAGTTCGGGCATCTCCCCCCTCCTGGCAGGTTTTTCCCAGCCCTTGCATTTGCTGCCACAACTGTTTGCACAGCAGTACAGTGAACTTGATCAAGGAATAGATCCAGCTGGTAAAAGATAAAATATATGCTGACTGCATGGCAACACAAACGACTGTGCCAGCCAAAACACTGGTTGGCACGTGGAGCCGAACGAAGGCTGTGAGGAAGGAGGATGGGAGATACTTAAGCAACCTGCTGCCTGCCAAATGCAAATTCACAGTCCCTTTTTATTTTTCAGGTACCTTAAATGTTAATCTAGGACAGCAGAAGTTGTATTCTAATGTGTAAAAAGGATTAACCGTAGTCTGATGAGACAATTGGAAGCTTTTTGTCAGTGATTTCTATACAAGTAAAGCTGGCTCTCTGATTTATGTATTAAAAAGCAGAAGTAAAATGAAACAAATTTTTTTAACAATGGAAGTAGCTCACAAAAAATAAGACTTAGAAGTCATACTGTTATATTTAGATTTTTCCAAAGAATATAACAGGAAAGTTAAAAATGGACCACTGCCTTTAAAAAAGACAGCTGAATTTTTTTATAACTTTTCTTAGAAACTTGTGTTATATGTCTTTTCTAGTAATACTTTTTAATTACTACTGCCTAATTGTGAGATAAATCATTGTTGCATTACCCTTTTATATTTGAGATAAAGATCCTCATACTTTGGGTTTGCCTTTCCAGGCTTCAGTGGCGGCATACTAAAAATGAATTTCATCTATTCCATGTGACACAGGTTGTTTAACAGGAAAATGTTTTTATTAGAAAAACTGGGTTAAGGGTCCATCTGGAACCAATTGAATTCTCTAATGGTCTAACCCTCTGTTTCTAGAGGGAGAGAGGAGAAAAAGCAGAGAGCAGATTCAGGCTAACTGTAGGTCTGCAGTGTGAATTTAAGAACTTTCCCCTCTCCTCCCCCCATCCTCTCATTCCTGCTCTCTTGCTGTAATTTGCTACATCTTGAGCTTTGTACATACAGCTATTTTCATGACTTGCTGTAAATTATACAGTTCAAATAACTGCCGTTAAAAGTCATCAACAAAAAAGGATGGGGGGCACTTAAATGGGGCAAATGAGGGAAGAGTAAATGGAGCTGGGAGAAAGGAAATGAATGAGCGTGGGTCTGAGGGAAGCCCAGGGCTTCCTTAAGCCCTTGTCACTTCAGGCAGTATCCCTCCAGCCCATATGCCATTTAATTACAGACTCTGCCATAGACTAGGGTGATCAGCAGCCTTCTTTAGATAATCAAAGTACCCCTGTACCTCCCAGGCCTGCATGTGGAGGCTTTATCCATATATGAAGCACTATAAAAATGGAAAGACTCATATTGCAGCTGGATTCAATGTCCAGTGATGATCCCAGATGTATTTCTGTTATTCCAAGTGGCTTTGGCGGAGCTAAAAAAAACCTCAAAAAACAAAACCAAAAACAAACAAAAAACCCCACCAAAATATTTGCAATAAGATTTCTTTAGAAAGGACTTCATATCAAAAAGGCATTGAAGCAGCAATTGTCCTGATGTTACATTGTTTATAAACCCAGAATTTAGCCTTATTTATTTTTATGTTCAGGCACAATGTTAAGCAGTTTCTTTCCCAAGTGCAGAATGGCCTGTTAGACATCAAATGCTTGCTACTTGTCCGAGACAAAAAGGGCTACAGCACATATATTAATGTATGCCCTGGGGTTCTCCATACTTCTGGTTACATTACTTCTTTAGCTTCCTAGCAGAAAGTAAGAGTAATTCTGGATATATCACTGTACTTATCTTTGCCAAAACCACCTTAAACGTTTGTTAGTGATTGAGAAAAAGTGATATAGAAGAAAAAATCTCCCAAAGATATAGAAGAAAAAATCTCCCAAAAGAAAATAATTTTCCTTTCTGGAAAGGAAAGCTGGCCATTGAAAACATTTTATTTCTAAGTCAGGTTGCATTATTAACTCATATCAGGGTGGACTGATAGCAAAATGTGGAAAAAGAATATGATGTTGCTAATAGAAAAAAACAGCTAGGAAGTGTGAAGCTGTGAATTTTGCGTAGCTCGTGTTCCTTAGCACCACATCTCTGGCAGAAACAATATAGGGTAGAGCATAGTGAGAGGAAATGAACATAAAAAGTGTTGATTGTAAAATATTAGTGAGTGTTTTCATGGCTGTGTTGGGGGAGTAGATAACTGTGCAGTTCACTCCTAACCTCCTCTGCCTAAATGCAGTTATTTGAAAAACCTTATAAAAAAGATAAAATCCTAAGTGCAAAGAGCCTAAAAACGCATCCATATTGAGAAACTGTACCCACTTGATTATTCAGCTGGCAAAATGGGAATTTCAAGTTGCATAGACAGCTAATTGTGGCCTGCCTGTGGAATGACAGGTCTATAATTTTTAGTTTTGTGCACATTCAAAGCCAGTCACCTTGACACTTAACAGTCCATTATCTGCCGGCCACCGACCATATGATGATATTCAAAGAGTGACAGGTCTTTTCCATTACAGAATGATAAAATGCACTATGCTTTATTTGGATAAAGCTGTCTTCAGAGACTGCACAACCCAAATGCTTATCTGATCCTTGCATGCAACAATGACACTGAGACACCTTTTACTCCACAGGGCTAACCTGGTTTTTGTTGGATTTTTGTTGTTGTTGTTGTTTTGGGATAAAGGTGAGTGAAATTGGTATTCCCAGTATTGTTTTCTAGAAGAACAGACAAGCTGGCATTCATATCTATGATTTCTTTTAGTATGAAATAAGACAGATTGCAGGAAGCATTGGGACACAGGTCATGCAACTACATGATTCATAATCTAAGGAGAAATGTTTGGGGTTTTATAAAGAGATTGTTTGTTTTCAGCATGAATACAGAGCGAGGTCAAAAAACACGTCCCAGGATACTTGCTATCAAATAACGGAAAACAACAAACCACCACAAATCAGGCTGAAACTTGGCATTTGATTCCAGCTCAGACAAGGGGATGGATCCAGCCAGGGACTCTGGGTGAGGAAAACGTGTCTATGGCTCTGTCCCTGGCCTGCTGAGAGAGCATGAGGCTGGGGACTATCTCTGTAGGAAAAACACATCTGGAAAGGCAGACAGTGCATGGAGATTGTTCCTCAGGTCAGGGCTGATGCAGGGAGGGCAGGGAAGCTGTGCTTCTGTGCAAAAGCCCCAGTGAGCTGGGGGAGCCCCTTCCTCCTGTCCCTCTGGGCAGGGAAAGCCACTCCTTCCAGCACTGCAGACAATTTGAGTACAGGAGCTTGCAGTTCTCCAGAACCTAATGGGAGATGGGGCCCACATGAGTCACGGACTTTGTTTTGGCCTCAGCACCAGTTTCTGCGCCAAACCGTTCTCAGTGAGTTTTAGTTATTTATTTCTAAATGTCAGTTTTCAGTTGTGAATTCTGAATGTGCCTTTTGAATGGCTGCTTTTAAACTATTTTTGGAGTTTCGACAAAGAGTCAGGATTGTTTTTCTAAAGCCAGCAGGGCCTGCTCCAGCTCCCAGGGACATTAGTGAAAAGATGCTGACTGATTCATGATGTGCTGGAGCAAGGTCTATAGGAGTAACCGTGCAGAGATGAGTTTTTGCAAGACATAACTTTTATCAACACTTCATTTTGTAGTGATCTTAAAATGATAAAAATCCTGCAAATTACAAATTTACAGAGCACTTTTCTTGAGTGTTTGGAGTGAGCAACAGTGACTTTTGCCACTGGAAAAAATGATTTGTGGATTTTCCAGATGATACACAACTGTCATTTCAGTGTTAAATATTGGTTTTTTAGGTCCTTGCTTACTCAGAAGTGAGTGATGATAAAACTACAATATTTTTATGATTTTTTTTCCCCCACAAAAATATACTTTGCATGCAAACTTTCAGTCTCCTGTGTTCTCTTATATCAGTGTACTGCAAGTATTTCTGCACAGCTCTGGAGAAAAGGCTAATGAACACAGCACACTCTGAAGAGGGTAGTCAGGAGGCTTCATTTGTTCCCTACATGCTGCAATAATACTAATACACCTTTTACTCTACAGAATGGCTTGTACTTGGGGAATTGTGTTTCATCCAATTTTCTTGCAAATAATGAACAAGTTCCCCCAGGTTTATTGGCACTATCCCGTGCACACTTTTTTGGTGTAAATTATTTATTCTACTAATTTAACAGCAAACAGTCCTGGATAGTGAGCTTAGTGAGGCAATTTCATACATATTGGTTGTAGGTTAATTATTTAGGGATTGAGATATCTCTGGTAATGCCAAATAAGTACAGACCTAATCAGAGAAAGCAATTGAATATGTCTAGGTTTTCCAAATCTCGGATCCTGCAACCATTATTTGATGGTCATTAAGTTTGGTGTTTTATTGCAAAAGAACATGAATGTGTTTTGAGGTAGACCACAAGTTAACCCTTGTAGCTCCTTTCCCAGGCAATCAACTTTTTGATCCCTTTGAGCCAGCTAACCAGAATGTTCAAGCCCACACATTCTGTTACTCTGGGAATGGAGGCTGTTAAGGATGTTTTTGGATATGTGTCTTGTGGGATAGCTTAATGGTTTGGAGGCTTTAGACATACGAATGCAGACGAGTCAATAGATAAATCACATTTAGGACTACAATAAACACCCTCTGCTGATTTTTCTCTAAGGTGGTGTGCAGACACACGGTGGACCTGGCTTCACTGCCATAATTGTCACTATTTTTACAGAGAGATTTTGATGCTAATCATTTGTAAAACATGAAATGTCTCATGTCCTATAGCATCACTATCCAGAATCAGTTTAGTGGGTGTTGTGTAATTTTTATTTTTTTTTTTTTTTTTAATTCAATAAGGAAAACATTGTCCTTATGAGGACTTTTCAGCTGACATGCCATAACTGGGTGATTCATTCAAGTGAGTGGAGTGAGCTCTGAGTAGAGCCTGGGAAGACAATGTAAGAAAAGCAGCGTGGAGAGAAGTGTGTCAGCAGTGCTTGGATAACATGTTGATGTTGAGGCATAGTTGTTTCTATACTGCCACGGTTATTTCTGCAGCAGAATTACTGCTCTGTGCTATGCTGTGCTTGGCTCCTTAAAAGGCACTCAAGAAAGTCCTGCAGAAGGGTGGGAAACTCTCACGTTCAGGTTCTGACCCCTCTTCAGTAGCAGTTGGCGGTGTTTTAGTTTTGAAGATGGGGTACTCTGCTCTGTAGGCTGATATTTGGGGGGTTGGGGGTGGTAGGGTTTGTTATTCATTCTCTTTATGCTTGACTGGGGGTGTTCTCGTTTTGTTTGTGCTTAATACACGTGTGGATTCATTTTTAATGTTAAATTTAAAATGAGTTGCAGATGGTGGGGAAGATTTGAGATGATCCTTTTCCTAAGGCAGTTCATTCTGCAGTTTTAGGTCAGCCTTCACAGAAGTGCTTGCTCCCTTATAGATGAGCTGAAAAGATTCCCACAAGAATGGGTTTGTTAAGGTCTATCCAAGGTTCTAAGTGGCTGTGGGGTGGAATAAAGAGATATTTCTAACCACCACCTTAGAGATCAGCATCTTCTCTTTTATGGAACCACAGAAACTAAAAATTAAAAACATGAGAGGAAAACTGCAATAGCTGGAAGAGTATAGGAGAAATCTTGGTAAAATGATGAAATAAAACATATACAGCTGTGCCAAGAAAAATATTTAACTCAATTTTAAATGCCATGAGTCATCAGGGTGTGTTAAAAGGCCAAGTACATCACAGTATGTTTCTCCAGCAAAAATGAAGAAGGAAAGTTGAATCTCACTTCATTGTAGAAATTTTTAATGACAGGAGTATGCTGCTTATATGTCCATCAACTTAGAATTGCAAAATTACACATGGAAATTGAAACACAGATAATCAAAGGTTTCAGAGTTATATAGGGTGAATATAGGAAGGGCTGAACGGGTTATGTGGAGGGTTTGGAGCTAGTTCTTTTTGTTTTAGAATCTTACTTTGTTAAAGTGCCAATGGCAAGTAAGAAAAATCACATTTTTTCGTAATTCAAGAGTAATATGACCTATTAAACTGGAAGAAAAGAAAGGTTCTCATAATACTTGGTTTCTGTGGACTATTCACATAGTGAAGCTATTTTCTCTGTGGGAGAATGCATAGGAAGTTGAACTGTGCAGTGTGATTAGAACCAAGGAATAATTTTGTGATACTAGTCTGGCAGGTGAGTGAGCACAACAAATGAAAGACTCAACTTTGTAAAACAAGTGATTTTCTGACTGTAATAAACCAGTGTTCATTCAGTATAAGGAATAAAAATAGACATGGACTTAAAGAGCAGGGATGGATTTGTCTTTAAAAGCCTGCTAGTTTGGGGGAAAAATTTAAATATTTATTTTACTAACAGGGATGGAGACAATTTAGCTAGTCCAATGATTAAAGTTGTGCCTGTATCACACATCTTAGAGTTCTGTAAAGAGCTAGCTGAAACAGAGGTAAAGAAACAGTCCAGGTACTGACAATTGTTTTCTAATAGTAAGGGACTCAACAAGTCCTAATTTATATTGTTCAAGAAAACCATTGGTTTGAATTCCTTATGTTTTCTTTCTTGCTTACAGACTTCAAATCATCAGTGCAGGATGCAGTGAAATTAATTGGTTACAATGGTGTAGTTTTGTTGGTTGTGGTGCTGCTTCTGGGTGAGTATTCAGTGGGAAAATCCTGGATCCCATTCTGCCACATTCCTTGTTTTGCTTTGCTGATCTGAGCTGAGGTGTGTTTGCTGTAATGTGACATGAGATCCAGCACTGTGTTTCTACTGACAGACTTCAAGTTCCCCCTTCTCTTCCTGGCACTGACTTGAAGTTTTGAAGAGAGAATACTGTAGACGGCACAGCAGTAAGGATTTTAATCCTTTTTGTAACAAAGCTCGGTGAAAATCTTCAGAACCACAACAATACCTTGTCTTCTAGGCTTTGTGCAGTAATTGCTGTTGTGTTTGTGCTGAGATGCAGTTCTTCAGCAGAGTGCAAGCCAGTAGGAAAGGCTGTGCAGAAGGTGTGATGCTCTCTGCTGTATTACCAAGCTGTTTCCCACTTTACTCCCTGTTAAATCTAATGGCATGGAGACAAAGCTCCCAGCCTATCTGCCTGGAAAGGAGGGTGCAGGGCTGATTTGGATGCAGTCAAACTGATCAGGGAAACTTGAAATAAGGACACCTGACAGATTCAGGGGTTTCTTGGTGAAATGTAACCTTTAAAAGCCTCAAGAGAATAACACATGGTCTTGCAATGACATGTCTTTCATTGAGTTCTCTCATTTTCACATTGTTCTTTGGTATGAAATGTTTAACAGACATTCCACCTGCCTGTTCCACAAGTAGGTCAGCATTTGATAACTGCATTAAAATTGTACTTTCCTAAATCCTCTCTCTTACTATAATCCTGCCTGTCCCTCTCAATTTTCTTATGTTCTAATGCGCCATTATGGAGAAAATGTGGAGTCTTTTTTTTGAATTATTTCTGACTTGTCACCTACAATGAAGCTGTTTTGTTTTAGGTTTGGATCACATTTCTTCCCCAAAAGCTTCTGAAGATAAGACATCACAGATACGATGTCACACAGGAAAGGTTTTGTTATTCTTGTGTAAAAGTCTGTCTTTTTGTATTGTTCTGGAAAAAAAAAAAAAACAAAAAACCAACCAAAAAAACCCCACAAAGTGTTTGGGCTTGTGAAAGTGTGTTAAAGAATATATTTGGAATATTTAAATATAGTTGGTAATTTAACTCTTCAGCCTAACATTCAGCTCAGTGTGGCCTATCACTTCTGGTGTGACATTACTGAAAGCCTTCTGATTAAAGCCAGCTCTCTTATGCATACTTTACCTTTGTGACCTATGAGTAGCTTGAAACCATTTGAACTCTGTCTAAATTGGATCCCCCTGGTTGTAAGTGTTACTGCATGTCAGTTCTGTGTCAGTTGGATGGAAATCTTGCTGCAGAGGATGAAAGTTCACAGCTCAGTATTAATCTACTGGGCAAACTACATCTAATGCCTTCAGTTTTCTTGAAATATAGCTTCTGATGACCTCTGACAGGTAAAATGCAACACAGGATTTTTTAATATTCATTTTCCATGTAGCTATTTAAAATAAAGCCTGTATCAGCCTTCTGTACCATGTAAATGCAGTGAGAGACAAAATTAAGAATAGTGACAAGTGGATTGTTGGACGTGGAGACTTCTGTTAATAAAATATGTCTAGGTGCATTACTTCACAATTGTCTTGGAATAGGAAATACAAATCCTGGCTTTGCTGAAGGAGGATGTATATAGATGAACTGCTGGCTGGGATTCCCTTGATATCTCTTGGATGAGACTTGCAAACTGCTGTGTGAGCTTAACAGAAAAAAAATTCTGGAACTGCATGACTTCTGGAGCAGGCAGCATAAATCACTAAGTGCTGGTGGAGTCTGTCTCTAACTCAGAAATAGGAACTTTGGATTTAGCACCAGCTAGTGTTTGAAAGAGAATCCGTATAGATTTGCGCAGCTTGGATGACACCATTGTCAACCTCTTGTGTTACGCAGTGGCAACAGTGACACCTTTGCTCTTGTCACTGACAGGGAGAATTCCAAGTGCATTACATTTGGGTTTGCTTTTGAAAGGACTTTTTGGGACTCAAAATCCAAGCCTAAAAAAAGGAAAAATGTCTGATAGGTGCAGGTTTGTCAGTCTGCAACTTTCTCTCACTTCTGTTTAAGCTAACAGCGAGACTCAAACCTCTTTCAGTGCAGCAAGTTTGACATCAAAATATTTATTTGGAATCTGAAAGGAAATGGATCCTGCATTCCTCGCAAATCCCAAATTTTCTCTAAAAAGAGTGGGATTTGGTGGGAAGAAAGAAATCTAATATTGAGCTCTGGTTTGCAAAGGAATGATGCTGGTGCTGGGGATGCTTTTCAGGCGCTAGACAGGAATCAAATCCAACTTTCTCAAAGCCCTGTTTCAGTCCCGCTGAGGAGAACTGACAAAAGTGTGCTGTGCTAGGCCTGGAAGGAGCCTTTGGCTCTGCAAGAAGCCCATGTTTGAAAGAGAAATTTTAGTCCAGAGTGTACCTACTGAACAGCATCTTTTGAGCCTTTCCAACTCCTCTGGTTCTGTAGCTACAGTTTGTCATTACAAACATCGCCATTTGATAAGTCAGATAAAATATCTCATCTGATGACTCTCATCCTGTCATTCCTCTTAGGGAAGTACAAAACAATAGTAATAAATCAGTACTGGTATGGCCAGAGGTATTTTAAGACAGTGGCAGTTGGATCAGTTCTTGGAGAGTTTAGGAGCATATTTTCCTGTTGTTTCCATCTTCAAACCCAGACTTCTAAAATCCTGACAGCCTGGCTCTTTTTCCTGTGAGTCATACAAAGAAATAAATTTTTGATTACAACATGTGCAAGGGCCCAGAGCCCAAAACCTTGGAGTTGTCTTCTGTCAGAGGCTCTGAGACCTGGAATTGAAGGATATATATCAGATGTTGGAGGAACTCCCTGTGGGTGCACGGCTGGGGTAACACTCGTGTCTGGGAGACCAGCGCTCACCCAGAGGCAATGCCACAGGACTTTTCTGCTGTGGCTACACGCATTCTGAAATGAATATAGAATCACAGCACAGGGACTCTAACAACAATGTAACCAGAACAAAGTATTTGAAGGAATGGAAATTAAGCAGCTTGCAGACTATGGCAATCTGGTGGCTGGTGGGCTTTAATCATTGATTTTTACTTTGTTAATTTGGCAGTATTGAACGTGGGTAACTGCGGCGTTCAGACCCAACGAATCCTTGGAAAAGAGCACACTAATGAAAATCCATCAGAAAATAAGGGAATGCTTCAAAGTAACAGGAGTGTGTGCAGGTGGATTCTGGACTGAGGGAATCAAAGCACGGACTGACAGCAGTGATCTCTTCCCTTACTGTTCATTGGCTCACACTATTCATTTTGATAGAGACCCCCAGATATGGAGAAGTAATTTACCATTTGTAGAACTCCCATATGTGGGAAATTTTCTTCTTAAGCTTACAGAGGGCTTTATGACAGGCCAAACCTGAAAGAGTAGGAAAAAGCCAACAGTGAATAGTGTGGTTTAATAGTTTTTGCATATAAAACAGCTGGCTAAAAAAAATGATGTGTACTTAAATAAAGGGTTTTTATATCCATAGCTAATGTCTAATCTCAAAAATAGGAGTTTGATCTCAAGACAGGGCAGAATGTGCACTCTTTTCAATTTTATCAATTTAACTAGAAGTGAAGCCAAGGATTTCAGTGGGATGAATGTGATCCTGCATCTTCTGCTCCCTGACCCAACAACATAAAGTATAGCCCTTAGTCTGAAGCTTGGGCAGAAGCTTAAATATAAGTTTGTCCAGGCTTATTCTAGACTCGACCTTCTTAAGACCAACAGTTTGTACTAAATGGGAAAAAACCACTGTCAGATTATTAGCTTATCTTGCTTGTGGGTAGAGACACAAGCTGATTTGGAAAAGTTTTGTGTCTGGATTTGATTTAAAAGCTGAAGTGTTTTGTAGGCTTGGCCCTATACTGGATATGTCACCGGGCTTGTGGAGAGTTGGAACTGAACCCCTACTTTTTCCTTTGTCTTTTGCATTGCCATATTTGTGGTTTTGAACTTTTTACTTTTCACTTCTTCTTTCCTGAGGTGAGACATCTCAGTGGATGGGTCACTGTGACGACAGGGTTGGTACAAACACACCCTCAGCTTCTCTCAGCCTCTCCCAGCTACTGCCAAAGGCTGTGCTGTGTGCAAGTCTGAATGCACTGCAGGAATCCACAGGAACCCTGCCCAGGGGCACACAATGGTACCCTGCTTAAATTCTAATTAAGACTTAAAGCTGAGTTTATAAACTGGTTTTCTTTGAGAAGGCAGCTTTTTGAGTATGATTGCAGTATTGAATTGCAATAATAACATCACGAAAGATGGAATTGTGATCAGTAGGTGTGGGGGAGGAAAGAAACACTGAAAGGAGGCTCCTCAACTGCATAGTTTGGGTTAACCAACAGAGAAAATGACTTTTTAACACAAAGGTTTTGAGGTCACCTCATGGGAAAAGGTATCAAAATCCACACTTAGATTAGTTTAGAAACCTGAATGAATAACCAGAAAGTCCTCTCAGGATTCCACTTACCATTTTTCTGCTAAAGCCTCCTATCTGTATATTCCCTAATAGAAAGAAATCTTCTAGATATTTGTTAGCACAGCTTTCTAATTAGGTTTATTGATAATTAATCTGAATAAATCCAGTGCAGAAATGTCTCATTACGATTCTTTCAAAACATGATATAGGACATTCAAGAGATGTTTGTGTCTGGTCATTTTCCATTTCATGGTTTCTACCTTGCGTGTGTCATGGTGAGATTGAAGGTACGGTTTAGTTAAATTTTCAAGTTTTAGAAGCTTGTGCTTGGTGTTCACTGCTTGATCTTGACATTGTCTTTTGTACATGAAAGTGTTGATGACTGTAATAAGTATGAGAGATAAATATTTTAATTTTAAATAATACTGTTTCTATAATTTCTGTGTGCTTTGTTTTGTTTTGTTTTGATGTTTATTTTGTGGGGTTTTGGGGATTTTTGTGTTCGGTTGTTGGGGGTTTTTTTGTTGCTTTCCAGTCTTTGCTCAGCTCTCCAAGCATGCTGCGATGTGTCAGGAGGAATAACATATAGCTTGCAGTCCATCATCTGCATTCCCTTTGCATTAGGTGTAACACTGGCATGAAAATCAGAGCCCCTGCTCGAATTTTTCCAGCTGTCTCTGTCTCCCTGTGATCTTTTTGTACAAATTTTCTGGCAAGTCTACGAATGTGCACGCTTATATCCTTTTCTTGGGCATACATACACATTTTTCTATCTCAAAGCATGGGTAAAACTAAATAGAATTTTTTTTTCCCAGTAATTTGAGTGTGTTTACTGATGTAAGCAAACATCACTAAACAAAACATACATATAATATACAAAAATTACAATACCTTCTTTCCTTGTCCTCTTGCTCTCAGATTTCTATGTAAGTTTGTTTTGTTTTCATCCAAAATGTATGAATAAAGCAATATCAGGATCTTTTCACTGCCATCTTCAGGCCTTATTTATACTTTTACAGCTTCAGAAATTGTTAACTTTTAGGCAATAAATGTCATCCTACTTCTGAGGTTACATTTGTTTTATTCCCCTCAGTAATATTATTGCTTTAAAACTGTAATATGTTTTCTATTTCGGTGTTTTTCTGTTGCCCCAAGGGACTCAGGCTATAACTAGGATTTGCATTGGCCATGGTGCTGTTCTTATTCTGCACATGGTTATGGGTAGACAGGCAAGAGTGCCAGGGCTGAACATGATATTCTATTGGAACAGCTCATGCCAAGATTTTGGGCTTGAACAATTTGGAGGAGACATTATGTCACTGTCTCCATCAAGTGAATTTGAACAGGAAAGTTGCGCTGTATTTTGGGCATGTGTTTAAAAAATAACCATTAAAATAATTTCTTGTCGGTTTCCTTAATTTTTGTATTTGCTCGCTGGTTTCACAGCCTTTGCACTGCATTGCATGTGTCCTGGTGGTATTTCTGTTTCATTATTTTTCAAGCAGAGTTTGATGACACTGATTTAGCAGTTTCTCACAGTTCACTGCTCCAGTTTTCATCAAATTATACTTGTAGTTATACTAGACACTTTCATCATCAATTTCCATATGCCTCAAAGACATGCAGCAGCCAGTTTGCCAACACTGAACTCAAATACCAGACAATAACTGGAATACAGGATTTCTTTTCCCAGGGTGTCTGAAACAAAGAGCGTAAAATCCCTCAGTTCTTAGCTAGTGTTTCCAGCCTGGATGCCTTCAAAATCTAGACAATAACTGTTATGGAATATTGATTTTTAAATGCCAAATCGAGGGATAAAAATGAACATTGACCAGAGATGATACTGTAGGACGTTTGCCATCCCTTTCCAGAAACCTGTCTTACATTATAGCACTGCCAGTGAATTTAAGGTTTGCTCTTTTCCCACAGAATGGGAGGATTCGTGAGCAACATGAGCTGTATTTTCTGTACAGCAGAATTTGAAAATGATGATAATTAACACACAGTAAAGATTTTGGCTTCAGGCTCTTAGGTTTATGTGTACCTTCAGATCAGCGGTGTCACCAGGGACATTTAAAGTGACAAGGCTTCTGAGAAAGTCTCTTCCTTCATTTGGGGAGTCTTGGTTGCTCAGATTGGAAAGATGTCCATGTAGGAACACCTGACACCTTTAAAGGCTTTCTGCTATGCTCATCCTACAATTTTCTGTAAGGGCACCACAGTTCTGACCCAAAAGGAATCTAGATTCCATAAACCAGAACTAGATGCAGATTTGCTCGAGACCATGGTTATTTCTGTCTGTCAAAAGCATAAAGTTAATTATGCAAGGCATGAAGTGAAGCTCTATTTGTTCAGATGTAAAGAGGTTAAGTCTGAGTAGCTGTTGACAATAGTCATCATCATCATCATATGAATTTGCCAGTAAATCTGTAGTCTTCAAAAAAAAAAAAAATCTTCAAGATAGCACGGGAGTAATCCTCTCTCCTCTGCACTACCACGTTAAATGCTTTACTTGCACTGAGAAATAAGATCTATTTCAATTTTGCAATTTGCTTTCCGTGTGGAATTTTGACTGATTTTGAGAATTTCACATACAGCTTTCCGTGCAATAGGGACCTTCTCTCAGGAATAGAGAGAATAATTTTTCTCTGCAGGAATTTCAGTTTGTGGAGCTTGACATTTGAAAAATGCACTCAGTGTGATAGAAAACCACTTCACTGAATCTTCTGTCTAAAGTCAGAAGGACATGGGTAGAGTTAGAGTGTAGACAGGAGGCCGTCTGGTATCACTGTGACTCCTCAGACTCATGGGGACACAGTTCATGTTACACCCAGGAACGGAAACAGCGTGTGACCGTGGTCTGCCACGGGACAAGATAATCTATGTGATGAAGAGGGAAGGGAGTTAAATAAGTTAAAGGTCAAGGGGAGGAGAGGTTTGTAGTACACTCTTCTGTAGTACTAATGCCTGTTTTCTGACAGACCATCAGGTTTTGGAATTGTTTGGTACCATGGGCTTTGAGTGCCCGAAATGCAGGTGAATGAAACAGAGGGTTTTCCATTGCACTGGCTTTGGCTCTGCGCATTATAAACTAATTAAATGATAAAATGATCACTTGGGGAAAAAGGCATCCACCTTCTAAACAAGTAAATCGTTAAGCAATAAATAGGATGTTAAAACACCTCACATTACTCCCACAGTTATGTATTCCCTGCCACAGCTCATTGACCAGAGTGTGACCCCCCAAAACCTTTCCTTGTAGTGTGCCCTGAGCCTCCAGCACCTGGGAGTTCCTGCAGTGATACCTTTGCAGTAACTGCTCTCCATCAAACAACACTTGGATCATTATGTACGTACAAAACTGAACTCACTGCCTTCTCTATTATGAAGAAATAAATCACCCATGTATCCTTCTTAATTCTGAGAAAAGAATGTTGAGTGGAATGTTCAGGAAAAAAGAAAAAAAAAGGAATGATTTCTTTTCCAGGTACCTTGACTATCAGTTACATTGGGAGTTTTCAGGACAAACAATTCACCTCCAGCTGTCCAGCTGGGTTTTTTTTTTTTTTTTTTTTTTTTTTGAATCACTTTATTTCTAAAGAGTGTAAGTAGGAAAATTCCAATCAAATATTTAATTTAATTTAATTTGATTTGATTTGATTTGATTTAAAGGGGCAAGGCAGCAGGTAAGGATTGTCCTGTGACAAAGTTCTGGCCCATCAAATATAAAGACTGCCCAAAGGGCAACTAGTGATATTTCCTTCACTAATCTTACCTGATGCTCTATCAGCATAATAATGACTTGCTCTTCTGTGTCTGCAGATTCTCACAGAAGGCTCAAATTTCCCTTCCTTTTGGCAATTGTAATTTTCCTCCAAAAGCTGGTGTGTTTCTATGGAAAGGCTGTGGTTTTTTTCTGAAGATGTTGTGTTTGCTGGAGAATTAAACAGGTTAATTTATGGGTCCCTGTTTGTGAGGGGAAAAGTCAGATAAAAATTCATAATGGGACAGATTATGAAAATCCAAAGCCATGGTGCTTGGGGTGTTCAGCTTTTAGGATTCAATTATCTGCTAGTTCTAGTCTGCAGTTTTAAGAGCTAAAACCCCCAATTTGCAAAATTGGAATGCTGTTGTTCTGGATTTTTTTTTTCCTGTTCATTTTTGTTTATAAGTAATACTCTGTTTTTCTGATGTTTTCATGTTGTTGGCCAGCATGCACACCAAATGCTCTGTGACTTATGGCCTACAAGTGAAAGAAGAGAGCAATGGAGAACTTTAAATCTATCCAACTATATTCAGCAAATTTGCAACATTGTGGGGCTCAGTGGGGCATGAAGCTGAAACTAATGCAGTTTTCTTCTGTTGTCCTCTGTTCCACAGTTAGGGAAGAATTTCTGCTTTAACAAGGGGAACGAGCCTGTCAAGATACAGTTTTTTGGCAGAAGTGCACTGGTTTGTGCTGCCATATGGTGAATCCAGTGACTTTTGGTGAAGATTCCTACCAGTGGCCGTCCTCTGGACCAAACTCCACTTTCTTAAAATGTTAGGAAAGTAAAATATGCATTGTCTAGTACTGTACCAGCATGTCCCAGTCTCTGCAGGCTGAAACTAAGTTGTCTGCAGTGCAAATGAGAACCCTTGGTGCTTTGGTCTTAAAATGGCTAAAAAAATCCAGGAAATTGAAACAAACACCCCAAACCCCTCTGGTACTGTATCCAAAGGAAAAGATAGTGTGAAACACTGGCCTGACTCTTTCAGGAGGTGTAGCACACACTGTGTGCTTGGTCCTGCACTGCGGGCTGGGGCACTGTATTGTGCCAGCACAAGCATTCATGACACTGCTGTGGGCTAGGCTGGGGAGCTGGTCTGCCTCAAAACCCTTTCTGCCCCTTTGGAAGGAGCCTTTTTAAACTCTGGTTTTGTTCTTTGTGTGTGGTTTGCATGTGTTTGAGAGGGTTTTTGGTTTGGTTTGGTTTGAATTCCTTTCTGCGTAAAAGATCACTCAAAAAAATCTGATTATTTAATAAATGAGTGCTCAGAGGTGGACTTTAAACTATACTTTTTTGTACTGCTTTACAGATACTTAGGACTTTTTTTTTCCTGAAGTAAAGAGCAAAATTATGTAGGTGTCTGTGGTTCAAGGTGTCTGAACTACCCTGTGTGTGTCTCATATGCTGCTGGCTCAGTCCTGTGCTTGGCAGAAACTGGAGGCAGTGATACCTGTGAAATATATTAAAGATGACAAAATAGATTGTGAAGAATGTATGTACTTTTCTAGATACTATAGTATTTTATAATTTTTAACATGCATCTCCTGAATCTGTACATTTGATGATACTCATTTTGGATTTGTACATGTGAAAAAACAAAATCCAGTGCCAACTCTGAATGTGACTAAAGTTTCATGTATAACATATCCTTTCACTATCATTAATAGGAAGTAGTAAGGTAAGCAAAAGCTGTTTGTTCACTGTTTTGAATTTCACCCAGCTAGAAAAATCAGTCCCGTGACGCTCAAAATAAACATCTCATTTACTTTTTAGGTTTCTGAATTTCTCTCTGAAATCCTCTTGTCAAGTGTGTGTCAATAAATACATGTTCCAACCATAATATAGATATTTTGGTTTTGTGTACTTGCATTTCTATGCTGCTTTTGTGAATTAGAGAAGAAAGGCAATAAAATTCAACTCCTTTCCTCAGAAAACCCTTTAATCAGTTTAAGTAAAATATTTTTTCCTTCTTTTAGCAACCCTGGGGCCAGCACATTTCTAAGGTGAGTACCTCTTTGGAAAGCATACTGAAAACAAGTAGTTTTTAAAAGGGAAAAGTTCTTCTGTGTGCCCTTAACAGAAAATGTTCCAGAGTTTGTCAAGTCATATATTAACAAAAATGCTCCTGATTACTGTATTACAGCTTGCTGTTGTTGCTGAGCACATAGTATTGTAAAAAAGGTGTGACCTTAGAAGCAGGTCCCACTCTGGATTCATAAAAGCAAAGCCCAAGTACCACGACCTTTGAGGCCACAGGGCTTGCTGTATATAAGGACTAGTGAGGCAGGTGAATGCTCTTTTCAGTACCAGGGCTCTGAGACACCAGGGAAATACCTGATCTCTCACCAGGTGCCAGAGAGAAGGTCTGTGAGCTTTTAATTCCCAATCCAGTCTCCTACCCAGTCTTCTACCCTGTTCTTTCCTCTGTGCTAGGAACTCCTTTTGGTAGTGCCAGGGGCTCCAGATGTATAAAAACACAACTACAGGGAAAGTCCTTCTGCTGTGGCTGTGGAGAAGGGATGCAGCAAGTTCAGGGTCAAACCTGCTCTCCATCCCCTCTCTCTCCCTCCCTGTTCCTGTACTGAAGCTGCTCCTGGTACCAGGGAAGCGAACCTGTTCTCTTTCTGCCCTCAGTTGCTCATCTCACGCCCTGTCTCATTCCAGCAGGAGAATTGGTGCAGTTGTGAAGTGGATTGGGTGAGGAGACTGACCCACACCAGACCAGAACATTTTTCCCTGGTGCTGAATGGAGCGGTTTCCCAGATGGGGTTCTCTGTTCTGACCAGAGGTTGAGTGCAGGGACACAAGTGGGGGGAGTGGGCTGGGTGCTGGATTGCTGGTTTTACAGCTGTGTCGGAGTAAGTCAGCTAAAAATATTTGTGCAACTGCGGCCTCAGACTCTCTTCCAGGAAAAGTTTCCCTGGAAATGCTGCTTTGATTTGGGTAGGAGGACAACTTATGTGTGGGCCATTTTTTTCTGAAACAGGAGTTTTCCTTTGGTGGTTCGCAGTGCTCACTTCTATCAAAAACGATAATGACATTAAAAGTAGACCAAAAGGGTAGATTTAGGGGGGGGGGGGTGGGGGGGAAGTCTTATGCTATTTAGTCTTTTTCAGGTTAATTTTTCTTAGTTTGCCATGTTTCTAAACAGGACCATTCATCCCAGTGGACTTCTGCCTGGCGATCGATACAGAGGACCCTTCTCATGGCTTTCAGCAACAAAGAAAAACCTGCCTACTTGCCATGCGTATCTGAAGGTTGGTTGACTAGAGTCAAAATTACTTATTTAATATATATAGGTCACTCACTTACTATTAGAGGCCTGCTATTTATTTTCTGTCTGCTTGACTATTCAAAAATATGTGGTTCTTTCGTTCTTTTGTTCTTTCTCCTCATAATATATTTTTGGAGGTCTACCTTTTCCATTTGCTGCCTTGAAAGTAAAAGAACAAACCTGTCTAATCTTTACTTTGTTACTGTTGTGGCAGTTGACACAATTGCTGTGGTTTTGACGGGGGTGGGAGGAGGGAAGAAAAAAAAAAAGGGGGGAAAGACAACAGCCACATCTCTGATTCTGTTTTTCCGCAGAAAAGCCCCAGTTACCCTAAGACAATGTTCGGCCTCAAAGGCGAACCCTGGTGTTTCTGGTCGCTGAGGTGAGCGAGGTGAGCTTACCCACAAAGGAGCAGGGCACCGCATTAACACCCAGCGACGAAAGGTGCGGTGGAAGATACGAAAATCCTGTTTCGAGGATTTGGGATTTTTAATTGTTGCCGTTATTACTTATTTATTTAGTCATCCCTGTGGGCAGCGGACGGGCCGACGGGCGATGCATCGTTGCGGGGCCCGCCGTGCCTGGGCGAGCGAGGCGGGCGCTGCCCCTTGGCGGGGAGGGGGTCCCGGTGGGCTCCGGCTCTGCCCTGCCGCTGCCCGGCCGTGGCCGCCGGCACCCGCCGTGACCCTGGCAGAGCCGTGCTCCAGCCGCCTCGGCGTGGGGAGGCTGTGCTGCACTTGGGAAATGCAGCAGCGATCGCTCCCTCCCTCCCTCCCTGCCCGGGGGGGTGAAGTGCGAGGCAGCGGGAGGAGCCGTGCGTGTGTGTGTGTGTGTGTCTGTGTGTGTGTGCGAGCAACGCCGTGGCCGCCGTGTTTCCTGGTGCCTGCTCCCTGACCCCAGTGGCAGCCCCGATCACTGCACCGCGCCCGCCCTCGCCGCCGCCCCGCAGCCGCTCCCGCAGCCGGACCCGGAGCCGGACCCAGGGCCGCCGCCGCCGCCGGGCGCCGCCGCGGGGTCGGGCGCAGGCTCTGCCCCGGCCGCGCCCCCGCAGACCCATGGAGCGGCCCCGCTGCCCGCGCTGAAGGCATCCCCGACCCGTCCGCAGCGGCAGCCGGCGGAGGGAAGGTGAGCGGCCCCGGGCCGGTGTCGGGAGCAGGGGTGCACGGCGGGGGCAGCGGCGCACAAAGCGGCGGGTTAGAGGTGCCGTGTCATGGGCGAGAGCGGCGGGGGGGGGCGGGCAGGAGCTCCGGCGGCGGCGCCGGGTCCAGCCTCCCGCGAACAATAATGAGGATAAACCCGGCCGCCCGCGCTCCCGCCGCCCCCGGCGTGACCGCCCGAGCCCGCCGGGTTGGGTCGGGTCGGGTCGGGTCGGGTCGTGTCGGTGCGGCGGCAGCTGCGCTTCCCCGCAGCCGAGGCGGCGGTGTCGGCGGCGCTGAGCGAGGCTGCCCTGCCCTGCTCCCCAGGCCGTGCCCCCGCTGCCCTCCGCCGCTGCCCGGCCGGGCGCGGAGGCGGCTGGGGGCCGGCGGCGCCGGGGGCGGCCCGGGGGCGGGGGCGGTGTGCGGGGCCGGCGCGGGGTCGGGGCGGGGGGGCGCGGCGGCGGGGCCGGGAGGGTAGGCCGGGGAGCATTGTGCTGGCCGGGGCCAGCGGTCGGGAGGCAGCCGGCGGGCGCAGCGCCGAGCAGCCCGGCGGGCGCGGGGCCGGGGCTGCCGGCGCGGAGGGAGCCGGGGATGGGGGCGAGGTGGGGGAGACGTGCCGCAAAAGTAAGGAGGGAAAGGCGGGTCGGTTCGGCGTTCCCCGGCGGAGTTGCCCCTCGCCCTTTCGCCGGCGAAGAAGCCGCTCTGAAACCCTGATTCCGGAGGCCTCAGACGCTTGGAACCTTTGGAGGGGTTGGGGGCGCGGTGCGGGGGTCGGCACCGCCGGAATAAAAAGCAGCGGGCATCACTCGCCCGGCCCCGCCGCGCTCGCCCGCGCCTGCCGTGGAGTTCATGGCATCCCTCCCCCGAGCATCCTCCCCCCCCGCCTCCACAACCATTTCGGTCCGTGGCAACTGCGGGGACGGGGGCGACGCGAACTTTGTGCGGCGCGGCACGTAGGGCGCAGACAGGGCAGAAATGCCCCCCGGTGCCGCGGGGCGGGGGCAGGGCAGGGGGCGCGGGGCGGGGGCTGCGGCACACGCCGGGACGGGGCCGCGCCGGAGCCATTGGCCACCCGGAGCCATCAATCACCGGAGGGCGAGCCCGGCGCCCCGCGGGGCCGCGGCCGGGGCGGCCCGGGAGCTGGCGGCGGGCGGAGGTGGGGAGCGGCCGGAGCCCAGGTACCGGGGGTCGGCGAGGGGAAACGGGGTGGGGGAGTGTCGGGGTCCGGCCCCCCCCCCCCCCCCTCCCCCCCGCCTCGCTGCCTCTGCCGGACTCGATGGGGAGCTGGAGCCCGGAGTTGTCCGCAAACTGCAGCGCAGCATCTCGGGGAGCGTGGGGCCGCTGCCGGTCCCCGCGGGGCCGGGGAGCGCACCGTGAGTGCCGGGAGCACCGGGGGCTGAGGCGCGGCCCCGGGAGGGTGCAGCGTGCCGCGTCGGAGTAACAGCGCCGGGATAGTGGATGTATCAACAGAAGGTGTTGACACGGGGTTAACCCTTCCCAGCTCCTGTCTTTCGGCGTTATCTGCTGCAGCCCGAGCCCAGCTAGAGGCAAATTTTTGAAATTCAGATGAGGAAGGCGTAAATATTTTATTTGGGGAAATGGGTTTTTCGCGTGCCTTCGCGTGCATGTACGTACGCAGAGCTCGTGTGAGTGGCTCTCTGTGCAATGTAACGTTACATTGAAAATTACTTACCTGTGCAGATTTCCTGGCAGTTTTTTGACAGGGCGGCTGCGTACAGGTTTACAATTAGCTGCACATAAGTTTGGGTCAGCCCTGTTCTGGAAAAGTGCCGGTTTATACCTGTAACACTGAGCAAATGTGTACAATGGCACATCTCCTGTCTTGCTGCCGCTACAAATACACGCTGGAAAAAGATAACAGCCTGTATCTGGGAAAATGCAACATGCAGAAAAAATCGTCATATAGGTTTTTAATATAGTCATTCTTATTTAAAATTGCCTCGAAAGGCGTGGAAGATACTACACGTTGTGTTACTTGATAGAGGGGAAAATCCAACTTTTATTTTTTTGTACTTATCTCCTGTGTGTAACCTTCAAGCAGTGCTCATAGTTGGAGAAAGAAGAATGGTAGTGATTCGAAGAAGTATTTTTTTTAATTTTTTTTTTTTTTTTTTAAATCTTGGGCCTAAGATACATTTGTTTTAAAGTTTTGAAGTGTTCAGCTTCTTTCTTCTATTTTCTTCAGAGACATTCACAGTAAAGAAGGTAATGATTAGATACTTCTGATAGTTGAGCTGTAGTCCTCTATGGAGTATGGAATAGAAATTAAGGGAATTGACACAGAAGCCAGCTTCAAAATATTTTTTTTTTTTTTATCCCCAGTCTGGCATTTGTTGTTGAATTTCATTTTAAAAGGATGCTTTGTTCAGCTTTGTCGCAATTTAAGTAGAGATTTATTTTTAAGATTAAAGATTAGAACAATGGGAAGCAATTGCAGCTTATACACTTATCATCTTACTGAGAGTCAACTTAAAAGTATTTAATACAGCTATTTAAGTGTCCTCTTGTCATTTGTTTTGTGCCAGTTAGTTGTAATTTCTTTCTGTAACTTGACCTGTTACAAACATTGTAAAAAATGCCTATTATCTTTATGTATAATTCATTCTCATGAACAAATTAGATTTTTCTTCCATGAGTGAACTATAATATGAAATTTAATGTTCTGACCTTTCTTGTGCTGGATTGCTGAAAACAGTGTCATTTAGCTTTTCTGAAAGCCCACGCATAATTTTTGTTGTTGGTTTAATGTATTGTTTTATATTGTTGCTTTTAATTGCGGAAAAAAAATTACATCACATGTTATTTTCACACTACTTCTTAATATATGCAGGCTCTAAAGTTCTTGCAGTGTAAAAGAAAAACTCAATTTTTTTTTTTTTTTTTTCCCTGGGAGCTCTGATGGCCAGCATTCTCGTTAATGACAGTAATTTTTTCTGGCAGGAAGGTGTTTTCATTTGTATTTACTTTTCAGTACAGGGCAATTATGCTGCTCTGCGTTGCGCACTCTTCGTAGTTTCTATCTCAAAAGAACTGTGGTGCTTGGAACACGACTGCAGTTTGAAGCAGGTGTTGTGTTTTACTGTTATGCAAAATAACACTGAAATATAATTGTAAAGGAAATTCTGGAAACAGCTGCAAACTTGGCGTGGTAACCACTACGTTACGTGAGCAGTTGTTGCGGCATCTTACATTGCATCTAACACAGCAAAGATTTGATTCAGCAAAGCTCACCATACTTATTTTTGCTGCTGAGACCTTGTTGTCACAAGAGAGGTCCGCTAGGTCTCACAGGGGAAGACCAGACCGTAACCACAGTTACAATGCTGTACCATCTCTAGTGACAGCTTCTAAATTGGTGCTTTACGCTTTAGTTTCTTTTTCTTTTTCTTTTTTCCCCCTTTCTTTCTTTTAATATACCTTTTTCCTTCCAATGCTAAAGAAGATGAAGGATAGAATCCAGTTGCTGGAATGAAGGTTGCAGAATGTCTCAACCCAACTAACATATGGAAGCCTACACAGGCCTGAGGTGGTAAAATAGTAAAATAAATGGCCTATAGCAGGCCATCTGCCATTTGCAGAGTGTTTTCATCATGCTTCATGCCAAACTGGAAATTAGTCTTTGTATTAAAAATATATTTTGAATGCAAATCAAAGATTTCAAATGCTTAGTGTTACACATGGCAAACACATTTCTATCTGGGAGCTAGAGAAGTCCAGGAAAATTGCGCTGGAAAAATACTGCTTAGTTTGATGCTCAGGGCTCAAGTCATTCTCTTCTCTTTCCCATCTCTTTGTCTTCCCAGGAAGGCACTGATTTACTTTTGTAAAATGCACTCCAGATATGAGAAGTCCACTCTTGCATGTGGCAGCGAAAGGGAGGAATATCAATGGGTTTTGAGTGGCGTGATCTCATCGAAGTCCTTGCAGCTAGTGCAGCGTGTCCCAGCTGAGGATCTGCCTCATAAAGAGTTACTCATCTTGAAAGTACTCTTCGAACATCAGCTGATCAATTTTCAGAGTCCCTCTGTAAAAAAGGCAGCTGAGGTATCCTCAGTTTATTGACTGAAGAAATCGAAGCTTAGATTTTGCGCAAGAAACTCAGAGGAGCGTGTTTGGGAGGTTTCTGACGCTTGGGTTGTGCTAATATTACGGTACACGTCAAGTCCTAATGCAGAATATGTTTAAGAGCACTCTGAAGAAGCAAAAGATAGGGGTGCATAGAGAGGGAAGAGCCTGTTTCTTTCATCTTATGCAGAAATATTTATGCGCAAAATCGCGCTTAAGTCGGATAAATCATTATTGTCTGGTAACAGTGAATCCAAACCAGTGCTAGTGAGCTATAATATGGATATTTTGTTAACATTGCCTAGATACTCGCCTTTCTCTGGACGCATAAGTGCCTTGATTCAAAGGTATTTGGGCATATCTTTTGCTATGCAATTGTAACATGTTCTTTACGTCAGTTTCTTCTAAGTCTCCCAGTTAGTGTTCTAAAGCTACAGCAGTGCCTTGAAAACAAGGCATTTGTGGAAAGTCATTTGTCCTTCAGGAAGCTGGGTCCACTTGTGAGTTTTCGTGGTTGCAATTAACACAAGATGCTGTTTAAAATACAGGATATGAAATGGGGAGTATTTAACTGGAGGTTTCCACGCAGATATTTTATTCCCCCTTCCCCCACCCCCTGAAGATAAAGCCTTACTTTAAGCATTCATCCTTTGGATGTGTCTAATGATGATGGAATTGGATGATGAGGTAATTAAAAGAAAAAAAAGTGAATAGTAATGCGTAGAGAGGGGTGATGGGTACAACAAGAATATAGAAAAAGATCTCAAATCTGAATGGAAATGAGAGCATAGAGTGTCTGTGTGTGCTTACATCTCATGGCTTATAGCAGCGTGTGCTGTGTTTCTCTCCTGGGCAGAGGTCACGGAGTTGATGCCGAGCTGCTGGCAATCAGGAGCTGCCCGGACCACAATGCCCTACCCTGCCCCTGGCCTTGGCAAGTTGTGAGCTGCTCATGTCCATAAGGAGGAAGGATGGCTCATGGAATTCCTTCACAAGGCAAAGTTACCATAACGGTGGATGAGTACAGCTCCAACCCAACGCAGGCGTTTACACACTACAACATCAATCAGAGCCGGTTCCAGCCTCCACACGTGCATATGTGAGTATTCCCGACCTGCACGCCTGCTGTGTGCCTGCCGTGTGCCTGCTTGTTCCTGACACCCTGGACTGCTGCTCCAGGAGTGGGTTGAAAACCGGGAAATTAGCTTAGCTAAAAGGCAAAATGGTTCTCAGGTTTCTCACCCGATGTGTCTGAGGGCGCAGAAGCCGAGCTCCATCCTCTCCTGGAGGTGGCCGTGTGCCAGGCTCCGTGCCACCACCTCGGTGGAACTCCCGTGTTCTCAAGCTTGTCACTTTACTGATCTCCCTTTAACTCGCCTGAGGGACCCATTGCTTTAAGATTTAAGCTCCCTTCCCCCAGCGCTTACACTCGGCTGTGAAATAGGTCTAATTGGGACTAATTGTCCCCCCGATCAGTGAATCCTTTGTCCTCCTGGTTGCGAGTGGAATGTGGAATGCGGCACACGTTCCACTCGCAACCTGCCGCACAAAGGAGTCGGGGGCTGCCCCGTAGTTCCTCCCGAGAACTGCAAATCCTCTCTTTTAAACAACAGCCCTGACCCGAATCAACGAAACCATGGGAAGTGGGGAGCTGGAGGTTCCTTCCCTCGCCTCGTTATTCCTGGGTATTGTGGCGCCCAGGGCCGGCACCTAGGTACAATGGGCTGCTTGCTTAGCAAAGAGCTAAGTACCAGTTTCAACTCTGAATTTCCTTCCCATTGTTTAGTGGGGTTTGATCTTTATCTGTTATTTATGTGGAGGTTCTTTTTCTCTGAGCATTAATAGACTGAAAAGCACGTGAAACTAAAACAAAGCCGACATCTCTTGACATCCTGCAAGCCATTGTTAGGCAGGATTTTGAACCATGTCACACTATTGAATTTGATAAGGATTTTGCATAATAAGGGAGGAAAGTTGTATGGTACTTCATTGCATTTTTGTTATGTAGAAGCCTGCCGGAAGAGTCACAATGTAGGAGTTCAGCACCTTCTAATAGGATTTCATGTGGTTACAATGTTCCTAAAGGCAACTTTAGGAAGGATGCTGAAAAGTGTCTGTCGTGCGTTCACTTTTCAAGGTGAAAAACTTTCCATTAATTACGTTTGATTTATTACTACCACGATGATGTAACTTTGATTTTAGAAACATTTCCATGTCTTGATTTTCTTTTCAGACCTTTCCTCAGCAAATTTCTGTTGTGTGTTTTGCACTACAGGCTGTGCTTCTGACATTAAGTATAAATTTTATTGAGAAAATGAATTCAAAGCAAACAAAAGAGAATCAGAAAGCTGTTTTAAAGAACCCCTTCCTATTGACATTGACTTCAGTGGGAGTTGAATTTAGGACTAAGTGTAGTGTTCCACACTGTAAAAATTGTTCATGCTTTGTTTAAAAATCTCCCAAACAGACAGGCGCTCCTCTAAGGGATAGTATATCTCTTACATGATACTAACTTGATGGGTTTCTTGAAGGATAGTTATTTGGAAAAACTGTGTAGTTGAAATAAGACCTGAAACTTCAAAGTACAGTACAGTGACGGTATTTAAAATAATTTTCAACTTAAATACTGCAACTTTCCTAAAATCAGAAAATTGGTTTCAGCGGAGGGTGTGTCACATGAAAGGGAGATCAAAATTTTGAAAAATTAGAAATTAGTCTCAGATTCACAGTGGAAGAAGAGACAGAAATGTTCAAGTGCAGGAGGTGAGTTCAGGTATAGGTCTGGATAGCAAATGATAGAAAACCTGTTGGGAAAGAAAAGAGGGGATCCTACCAGGTGGGTAGAGGAAAGCAAGGAAGTGAAGATATGAGTGTGCTGAGGGTTTGTGTGATGTATGAACAGTAGAACTGTTTCTGGGGAGGGGAGACTGGATTATGTGGTAGCTTCAGATGGAGTCTTTATTTGTCTTCTTAATGTATTGTAATGGAAATTTTGTGTGTTTATCTGAAAGAGGTTGTCATCAGGTGAGGAGTCTTAAGAGAAAATTGGTAAAAGCAGTATTAACAAAGAAACTAGGCTCTATTTACCCTGTTAGTTTTTACTACTGTTAGTAGTACCCTGTTTTTACTCTGTTAGTGCCACATTGCTGCAGCTGTCAGGATTGATTTGATTTGGTTTTACAGTCTGCTTTTCTTTGTTGCTGTCTTTTAAAGTAATGCACGTGTGTGGTTTGCTAGTTTCTTTTTGTTTGTTTTGTTTTGGTTTTTCTTTTTTTTTTTTTTTCCCCTAAGAGGGAGTTGGAAGAGGCTTTATTCTCTAGTGAGATATTTATTTTGAAAATCATGGGATGAAGAGAAATTAGTAAAGCAACATGGGATGCAAGTTTTGTGACATGTATGTGAATAGCAGGGCAATCTCTTGCTGCAGCACCCTGGAGCATGCCATAATTCAGTAGCTGGGTGCAGCTTAAGGGCAGTGTTCTTTGCCAAAGGAAGTATTGTTTTTAGAAGTAATTTCTTGATGGATATGCATCTTCATGTGCAAAGGGGAGAACTGGTTTCTTGGCCTACTCTGAGCCATGTACAAGGTCCTGTGTCCTTTGGGCCTCACCGATTTCATACAGAGTAAAGGAGAGCCCATGGGATATCACCAGGATAAATCTGGTGACTAAGGCGCTACTGGCAGTACTTAGCCTGTTCACATGTCTTGGCCTTTTTCTCACGCTTTTATTTTGTGCCTTTCATGTAGTTCAATCAGCTGGGATAGAGTTCTCTTATCTTTATATGTATTTTTATACCAGTACTCCTTAGTCAATTTGTTTAAGCATACTGTCAGATAAACAACAGTGTGTTTATTACAACTCTCTTTGCTTGGACTGGCAACAACAGCAGTTTTGTCAGTATAACTTTTGAATCAGTTTGTCCAGCCATTTTATTTTAGTTCATTTAATTTCATTTCTCTGCTAATAAATGTTTGAACACGTATCCTAAAGGCAATTTTTGCTGCAGAGTTGTTTTGCACAAAGGGATGTAATTTTAAATATTATTTTGTCATCTTGAAGTGATTCCACCCACAGGTTTCACTTACTTTCTGACTTATAAAGTGTTTGTATTTGAATGCTTTGTCCAATTAATGTTTACTTTCAGTTAGTTTTAATTAACTGCATCATCTTAGTTCCTCACTTTCAAGGGCAGCTGCAAAATAATAAATAACAACTATTATATGCTTCCCTGTGCTTGATGTTGATTATTATTCTTTTGAAAGTTTTCCTTCTTTCAGTTTTTTTGTCAAGAATTGTGACTTAAAGAGGGAAGTGCTTCTTGTTCCTTAGGTGTATATGTGTGTGATGCAGGGTTTTTTGGGGGGTTTTTGTTTATTTGATTTTTTGTTTTTTAAAACCAAACCAGCTTTTAAGCCTGTTGAGACTTTGAAATATTCTGTATGAGGCTGCTAGCAGTGGTACCAACAATACCAGTGAGCAGCAGTAGGAAGCAGCCTGGGGACAAATTCAAATGAAAAACTACTTCCTTAGGTTTTAACCAGACAGAAAAATCTTCCTGCTTAGTACAACACTCCATTTACTTGGAGGGGAGGAAAAAAAAAAGAGAAGAGTGAACTAAACCTTGTGTATCTGTTATGGAAAATGCCCCTTTGGACAGGCCTGCCTGGTGAGGATGAGGGAGTTTTGTGAAGATAAAACATCTGAGCTGCTACAGGCTGAACCTTTTAAAGGAGTCCTTTAGGTTTCCTCTGGTCTCACCAGCATGGCTTGTTGCCTTGTTTTTAGGGCAGTTTGAATGCATGTTGACACTTGGTTATGGTTTAAATCCAATAGTAAAGGGAGTAAGAAAGTTCTCTAAATAAGTTTATTCATACCTAGAGATACATTTTTCAATCTGTAACAATATAATTTTACTGTCTTTTCTGTACTAGAGCAACCCCCCCATGTGAATACTCTTATTTTCAAACAGAGAGTGTAAGCAGAGTCTTATATTGGTAGAAATATATGTCTGGTTGAATAAAGTATGTAAATGTCTGTGTGTAAATATATATATATAATGATAATAAAATAAAACCACAGCTATTTGATAATAGAAGAAAAAACTCAACTGTGATGAAACCTTACATTGTTAGGACACAGAGATCTTATTAGACTACTAACCTCGACAGAGAGGATCTTGGTGGTTTGTTTTTTTTTTTGGGGGGGTGGGGTTTTGATGGTGGTGGTGCTGCTGTTTGTTTGGTTGGTTTTTTGGGCTTTATAAACTCCCACTGAGTTTAGTGGGAAATAGTGCATTTGATTTGCAGTATTCTCGATTTTTGTTTCATGTAAGGTGTGTGATATTTAGCGGGAGGGGAAAAGAGTTGGCATTAGCAAAATATGAACTCATTTGACATTTACAGAAAAGTGGAGCTGGAGCTGGTACATGTAATATTATTGGTTGAGAGAATAAGAGATTCAGTCTTACACCAGTCAGCTGTACATCGTGTGACTGGCCAGGCTGTTTCTGCTGGTACTGATGTGATGGAGTAGTTTTGCTGGAAATTGTTGCTCTGGCCATTAATAACGCTTTTTTTCTTTCTTTTTTTTTTTTTTTTTTTTTTTTTTTTTTTTTTTTTTTTTGCAAAAACATACAGAACTTACAGGTTTCTTTACACTGCTTATTTTTCCAAATAAGTAAATCAACCAGTACTCTCTGAAACAATCAGGTGACATTCACGCTCTGCTTGTGAAAACTTTGAATGAGTGCACTTGGAACCCAAGCGTTACTTTCTGACACTGGGATTTTTTTTCATGGGCTCATGGCTCACAATCAGCTTACCCTGGTGCAGGTTTAGTCTCCTTTCCCTGGCTGCAACCTCAGTGATGTGCAGCAGTTCCCAGCTTGGTGTGTGAAGAAAAATGAACCTGTTTTTCTTATAGCCAAGAGCAGGAGCCTTTCAGCAGCTGCCCCGAGGCCGCTGAGCTCTCCCTGCAGCCTGGCGAGGCTTCCCTGAATACAGGGAGGGACACAGTGGGATGGGAGCCCTTCAACTGTCCCAGAATAAAGTCCCCCACTGCAGAAGAGGGCCAGAAACTGATTGTGTTTTGTGGTCCTTCTGCCACAGAACAATGGAAGCCGTGTAGCAAAGGTGCCAAATTTAATTGTCATTTAAAAAACTCTTTTACTACTGCCTGTGCATGTCTGTGTATGTGTGAGTGAGGATCTCTGCCATCTTACTGATTTTACATTGTTCAAAGTTACTTGTGCAAAAATGTAAGCAACACGGAAGTTCTAAACTTAAATTTTATGTGTAAAATGAAAATAGCTTTTTAAAGAAGCTACACTTATTTGGGATGCTGGAGTGTGGAGCATAATAAAAGTCATCCTTACATCACCACCTTACAATGGTGATGTAAGGCTCAGGAATCACAGTTCTGTAATTAACATTCAGATTTAGGCCCCTTGTATTGTGTTTATACAGTGCAGTCATCACATGCTAAGCATTCTTGAAAAACTGATTAAATTTCTGACCTTGCTTCTTGTCATTGTAAAAAGGAATAATACCAACCTATCTTTTAAAAAAATGGCCTAACATCCCTGGAAGGCTGATGCTGTAAAAGTGCCAATATTATTATTATTATAAATGTAAGATAGGTTTAACATTTATTTATTTATTTATTTATTTATTTATTTATTTATTGTCACCATTGCCCTATTATTACTCTCTTTCCACATTGCCCTGCCCTAAGACAGAAGCCAGCTCTGGTTTCAATTGGTGACAAATCCTTTCCCTCTTGTGCTAGTGGGACCAGGCTGCCAGAGCAGTCTCTGTGCCCATCAAAATCAATCCATCAGTCCCTCAGTGTGAGGCATCAGCCTTCTGCAGCTCCCACGTGCTGTGTGAATGAGAAAAGCTCTGCCTGGGGGTTACTTGCAGCGCTGCAAGGGGGGAAGGAAGATCCCTGCCACAGGGAAAAGCTTCGGCGCTGAACCTGCTGCTCCCCAGCTGCTCCTTCCTGCCCCTTTGCCACACACTCTGCCACCTCCCCAGCAGCGCTGGCACAGCCTTTGGGGGGCTGCTGGATGGACTGTGACACTGAAACAGTCCAGCTTAGAAATGTCCATGCAGTGCCATGGGGTTTTTGGTTTGCTTGGAATTTTTTTTGTTTGTTTTTGTTTGTTTTTGTTTGGTTTTTTCCCAATGAGCTACTTCCAGTGGTCTCTCTCTCAGTGTAGCCTCACCCGTAGAGGATCACCAGGGCAGGTGGCACAGGGAGCTGGCACTACTGTGCTGATGGATCCACCAGTGGGCAGGGATAGAAGGAAGGGGATATTTGTTCACCTTTCGTGCAAAAATGAGACTGATGAAGATTTTCATTGATGAAAATGTGATGTTAAAACACCTTGTAGAGTCGGTCTGGCTGCTGTTGGTGAACCCTGAGAGGGAGAAAAAATCCATTTTTTGTGCTCATGTGTGTTGGTGGTTTTTTATGCTGTATTAATCATGCAGAGAAACCTTCAGGTAACACTTTATCTGTAAGGCTCCATGTCAGTAGCTGAGGACTATAAAAGGAAATTTTCATTACATGATCTGACTCTAGTGGTCAGTCAGTCATACTGAGACACAGCTGCCTTGCACTTCCATGTTTATGTACAACACACAAATGTCTTCTTACCTTTTGGGAGATATGTGACGGGATCTGACCAGGAATGCTTTTTGCAGCAGTGGCTCCTGCCACAGCAGCTTGTGCTGGAGGGGGGCTGCTCGCTGACGAAGCTGTTTGCTGTGATGTAGTTTGACAAAAAAGATGGATATATGTCTCAATCAGGATGTTGTACTGTCACTGGAAAGCTGTTAATTTCTTTTTTTTTAATATCAGAGCAGTAGGGATATTGTTGTGGAAGCAGTAGGTTCCTGCTTTTATTTAGTGCTTGAAGGGTGAGATACAATCTGTCCTGTGAAACAACTTCTAGGGCATAGATTTCCAAACAGAGTTAATAACTAAATTTGCAGGCCCCACACTGCAAATCCCACTGGAGAATTTTTGGCTCCTGGTTTTCTCCTAGTGGCAGGATGAGGCTGGTCTTCCCTCACAGCAGTGCTGAGGGAGCCTGTTACCTTTGCCTGTGACATATGGCTATTCCAAGGAAAGCGCTGCAGCTACCTATCATACATTCCACTCTTTTCTTTTACAAACCCTTGCTAGAATTTTGTTGGACAAATAAGCAAAAGGAAAGCCCTGTAAACAATGTGAGTTTAGATGTCTGTGTTATATGTTAATTATTATATGCAGCTTGCTTGTGTTTGATGCGAGACTGTTTCAGAAGTGATCAAGTAGTGGTCATGGACATTGATTTTTTGTACTCAGTGTCAGCATGGTAATTTTTTGAGTTTACATTTCTGATCTCGAGCTCCCAGAGGTGGCTTAATTTTGGAGTCAGTTGCCTAACATTGGTATACATGGAAAAATTCAGAAATGGAGGGCTAGTGTGTCTCCCTCTCAAAGGAACACTTCAACAGTTTGGTTTTCAATTCTGTAATATGCCATGATGTAACTCGAGAAAATAAATGCTTTTGGGCACAGCAGAAGTACAGTGAGGCAGGGACATGTCTTTAACACTTGCATCTCTGAACAGTGAGCTTGTAAAGTTACTGCTGGGAAGGCACAGCCCAGCTTGGTGCTGGGATTACCTGCATTCCCTCAAGTGACACGTGCTGGCAGGGGACCGAGGCAGTGCCAGTGCTGGGTAGGAAGTCCCCCTGGTCTTGCATGGGAAAATCATTCCCTTCATAATTCACACCAGGTTTTCCCAAGTCCCTAGAGTGGATTTTCCAGCAAATTGAGAGCTTTGGTCCTTGGAGTAATGACTTCTTGTTTCCAGTGGTTTGAGTCATACTTGGCACATGCGGCTGTAGTTTTATTTCATTTATTTCATTGAGGTTGTTTCTGCTTGCAGAGGGCCTGATAGCGGCTCTCAGGTCTTTTCTGTAATGTAAACGTGCAGAGCAGTGCAAAAGAGGCTGTCTGCATAGATGCATGCATATATTTCACAGCAGGTATTTCGGAAGATAAAAACAGCTTGTTTGGTGGGATTTGGAATTTCAAGTCTTTTCCATTTACTTGCAGTTTTGGTGTTGGCCATTAAGGTCTGCAATTTTTACAGTATTGTAGTATTGTATTGTAGAGGGCAAGTTTTGTGTTACTGTGTGGGTATTTTTAATTAGAAGGAAGCTGTGACTGTATTATGGATTTGTTTAGGCTGGATTATCAACTCCAACTACTAACCTAGCACTGCCAGGTCCACCACAATATAAACCATTACGTTAACTGCTAAAGATACTAAAAAAAAAATCCAGCAAATTGAGATCACATAAAATAAAACAGCGAACACATGTGCATTTAAAACTTTGAAGTCAAACCAATTCTGTCCTGTGGTAAATGAGGCTAGACTCCATTTAATGGTTTTTATTTTGCTGCCTTTTTCGAACAAAAAGTTAGGGTAGGATAATCTTGCACCCAGTAACATTCCTGGAGCAGTACCAAGTGGCTGGAGCAGAAAACGGCGAGTCTGGGTTCCAAAAAATAAAGTTTAGGTACCTGGCCTTGCAGTCACCTTATTTATCTCCTGAAGAGTTGACCATAAAGCTTGGTCATAACCTCGATAAACCTGGAGATTTCTCCCTGCACACGGGCTGTACGTGTCCTGTAGGATCTGCTGCTGCTGGCTGTCACAAAGTGCTGGTGGATGAGCAGCGCTGCTGCTGCTGCTGAAGCTTTCAGAGTGGGGCAGAGAGGATGGCTGGAGAGCAGGATAGCCCATAATCCCCAAATATAGTTGTCCTCTTCGTAACTGAAGGATCAAGCCCATTTTATTTCTCGTGCCAACAGAGTTCACCTGTGTACTCTCCACTGACGGAGAGATGCTTGCCCTTATTTTTACATGCCCTATTTTATACTGGGCATATTTTCTAAATTTAAATCATTATGTTGAGGGGAGGGACAAATAAAATCCCAGCTGTCTCTTGTTTTTACTGAAAGATTATTTAGATTATTGTACTGTGTACTGTCATTCAAGGTTTGTTTTTGTCGCAGGTTGTGAATTTCATATTCCCAGACCCTCTCTTCCTTGCATCCTGGCTGACATTAGGGCTACGGAGATTCTTGTGGATGTTGACAGGGAAGAAAGAGCACCAGAGGCTTCCTTGCAGCAGAGTCTCCACTTACTGTAGTGGGCATTAACTTATATCCAGCACATTAGACTTAAAAGCACACAGCCATTACGTGTAGCGCTCCCTTCCCAGGAGGGCAGCAGATGGAGAGAGGATGGGGGAGGGAAGGAGGAAGGAGTGTGATAGAGGGACTTGATCTGATGTATTTGTAAGCCAGGAAACTTGCTATTTACCACATTTACAATTTCTCTGGGATAAGGAATTGAGTGTAGTGACTGTGAGCGTGAAGGTCAGCACATTACTCCTAAATGTTTGGCTATTGCATCAGTTTATGAGAAGGAAAAGGTGCTAGTCCAGTATATCTTCTCTCCTGTTCCTTTTATATAGGGAGCACAAAGCAAAAAGTCATTACTTTTTAATTACTCTAGGCTTCTTTGTTTCTTAAAGCACATTCGCTTTTGGCCAGCAGTGAGCATTAACAATGGGTTATTTGCTTTCCTGTGAATGGTGAAGTAGCAGTTTTGGGGAAAATAATGCTCAGAATTAAAATTTTGTGTCATCCAGCATATTTAATAAATAGGAGTCTTGTCCTATACTTGTAAAATGCAGTGATTAGTGACAACATTATTAGTTCCAGTGGGACAGGATCTGCCACATAAAAATACCGGATTAAGTGGCTCCCTCAGTTTTAAGCAACAATTCTTTCAAGGACTTATTTTCTCTGGTTGTTAGCAATGTACATATAAGATTATGATAATTGACAGATATTAAAGAAGAGGAAAATTTTGTCTTTGTGGTGTGTTTATTTTGTAAATTTAAAGTCACCCAGGCATTCGCTTTTCCTCTCGGTGGAAAACAGTGAATAAATTAAAATTAAATAAATACACAATTATATATGAAAAACATTATATATAACCCATGTGCAATCTTTGAATTACTTGAAAGTTTTTATATATAATTGTTTCATTTTGATTATATCTCTCTTGACATTAGTTTGATTTTCCATCATCTTGTTTGTTAAACAGGGTTGTTTGCAGCTTTGATGGGAAGACATGTTTGCAAGAAGAATTAATTTTGTTCTGCTCTCAATACCATTCTGTACCTTGAAAGTTTCCACTTGCATACCCTCTTTGGGTTTTTGAGGGAGATTTATGATTCAAATTGTAACTTGTTAGATGTTTTGGTGGTTATTTTAATTGTTTGTATGAAGTTCTTATGACAGTTTTTCCCCTAGAAGTGCATAATGAAACTGCACAAATCAAATGCTGTGGTAGGAGTGCCAAACACCCTCTGAGAATTAAAATGCTGACGGTAATGCTAGGGGTGGTATATGATTTTTTCCCCCCCTTTTTTTATCTCCACTGTGACCTTTGGTGGTGTTCTGCTCAGCTACTCTGCATGGCTGCTTTCTGAGAGTGCTGCTGCCTTAATGGAAGGATCACACACGCTGCTCCTCTCAGAACCTGACACATCATCTTGGCAGCAAAACACAGACCTTGAACACGTGGAGTTTTCATTTGTTGTTGGTTATCTATCGCCAGGAGTTCTGTGCCTTTGAGAAGACAGGTTGGTTTAAAAATGTATGTGTGTAAAATGGAGACTTCATTTCCTTTGAGTGAGGATGGAAAAGAAATCCCTGGTCTCAGAGAATTAAAATGATCTGTATTTAGGGGGATTTTGTTTTGTGTTCTGGCTCATTCATTTTGGATATCATTATTACAGAGCATGTTTTCCTGAAAAGAATCCTTGCATCCAGTTTAGATCACAAAGAGAAATATTAATTGAAGTTGAAAATTAATTTTGGATCACCCAGCTTCCTTGATAGTCCGTTCACACCATCATTTCATACTATTTTCAGTGAGTGTTCCTCACAGAAGCTTTTAATGATGTCATTCTACAGGATGAGAAAGACCTTTGTGAATCATCTCATTCAGTGAAGAGTTAAAAGGTATAAACTGAAACGTGTAGAGCCAGGAAGTTGGTAGGGTTTTTTTATTAATTAGTTCAAAATAAATGGGGTCCTATAGAAGAGTTGGAAGATGGCAATTTTCTGTATATCTGTCTGTGATAGTGCCATTTCCTTGGGTCCAGATACTTATATAATAAAATGCAGGAGGGATGTACTGGAGATTACCAATACAGAATAAATGGAAGTTGGGAAATGTATAAATTATCTCAAATACCCAGAAATAACCAGAGATAAGATGTTGGCTTGAGGTGTAACTCTTAGCAAACCTTGCACCTGCAGCCATATTTACTTTGTTACAATTTTACTGCCTGCATATGTGTTTAAAGACTTTCCTGCCCTAGCATGAAGTACAGCAGTGTGATATATATCACAGTATTGCTGTGGTGGCAGTGTTGGAATCTGTCTCTTGTGTTTGTATGTGTTTTATTATTTTCCTAACAAAAAAGCTTTTAAAATTTTGAACTTCCTGACTTATGCCTTGAAGTTGTTTGCACGGAAGCTTGGCCGTGCTGACCAAGAAGTTGTTTATAGGAATTAAAGCAGAATTCTTTCTTGTTCTTTGTTGATTTTTGTGAGTTTTTTGTTTTGTTTTGTTTTGTTTTTTAAGGCACCAAACAGCTATCAGTGGGGTAGAATTTCTATTTGTTTAGTGTGTTATTAGATAATGAGCTCTAAATGAAAAACCAAGCATCCTGCTATCTGTTGTCTGAGTCATCTAATTCTAAACAACATGCTCTGCATTCATACAGCATAGACAGTGCTGACACGTATGTTCAATGAATTTATGGATTTTTTCCCCCCTCCTCTATTGTCCAAACAGAAAAAAACAGAAATTTAACAGTTAAAATTTTGACTCTGTGATGGTATAACTGAAGTAATATTATGTTTCAGCTGCATGGGGAGCTGCTGGAGTGGTCAACCTTCTGATTTTAGCACCCTCCCAAAAGCCGCAGAAGAAACATTTGAATGGGGCATGAAAAAGTTCCTTGAACTGCCTTAGTTTGCACTTAGTTTTACCTGAATACTTTGACCTGAAGCAGTGATAATCAAGAACCCAGGCATATGGATGGCTCTGTCTGAGAGAAGTATGGAAGAGAGAGTAAAATCTAGGCTGTCACAGGTGGGTGTAGCCCCAGTGACTACACAGGGCACAGCAAAAACATTTTCCTGTTTGCCTTACTTTTGCTGCTGCCTGTGTTTTTGAAATCCATTGCACAGCTACACTTGTGTTTTCTCTGGGGAGCCTTGTGACTGTAGTTTGGATGTGTCTTCTGTAATGTGTGATAGAGCTGCCAATTGACCTGGCAGCTCAAATCAAGTTAGGAGGTCAACTGTACAAAGGAAAAAAGAACCATATTCATTAACCCCCATGTATCTTTTGGTACTTAGTAAAGGTGGTATGGGTAATTACAGAAAAGACTTGAAGCTAAATTGAGACATTTTAGCATGTATTTCCCCCACTGTGAGAATCTGACTTGGCCATGGCGTGGGGGGACACCAGTCCACATGTGCAATTTAAATAGGTCTGCATTTTGCATCATAAATATGCACTGGATGCAGGGGAGAAAACCAGCACGTTCTCTCAGGATGCTGTTGGGGCCAAGCAGAATCTCATTAGGGACAACTTCAAAGATCGGTTCCTCATGTCCATAAAAACAAGTGTAAATTATCTTCTGTGAGCCTGCTGTTAGCAGTTGCACTGTTACATTATGCATGTAGCCTATGCTGCACATAGTATCAACAAACTGCACTAGGTTTCATTAGGGTTTCATTTTTATGCAGGGCATGGCAACTTTGCTATTTGTTGTTGTAGTTGTGGCTAATACAGTATTTGGCTCAAATTTTCCTGCTATATTAGCTTTAGTAGTGACACACTATCTGAAAAAGACTTCTAAGGTTTTACAGTGGGTGTGTTTTTACAGAGGAATGGCATACAGACAGTTCCCTGTATTGACAGCTTTACTTGCTTTCTCATTCTTCTGCTTCCTGCATTTAGTGAGAAGGTGGCTGATCCCAACCCTCTTGGATTGAAACTTGAAGGAGCTTTCAGTGATGCTGCTCTGCAGCACATGACTTAAATGTTTATGAAAATGAAGAAGGTAGAACTTCAATACTGTGTGCTTTCACTGGGCCACTTGCTCCATCATATACATTTGAAAGACCAGTTTGTATTTGTTGTTGGGGAAATGTTTTGAAATGCTGAAATGCAGCCTGTGAATGGAAGTGGTGTGACAAGTTTCTATGGGATCAACATTTTTGAGATTGCCTTCACTGTCCTTGCAGAAACAGTAAGATACCATGGAATATTCTCCTGAACTGAGCTATATTGCTAAAAAGGGTAAAATATTTATTTTTTTTTCTTTTCCTGTGGTATTTTTGCCTTTTTTGTATGGCTTAATCATTGATGAAAGAAAGCATTCACTTGCACACCTAGTCAAAGCTTGCCACTGCCTTCACATGTGCTGTTCCACTCCTGACTGGGCCAGCAATCTGATTTGCACAGTGATTCCACAAAGACATGCACCTTGGGGCTCCTTTTGGCTGCTCCAGCTAAGTTCTGTTGTCACATCGAGCGTGGCTGGTCCAAGCCGCTGTTGTTGAACTCAGGATGCCAAGTGGCGTGTGAAGCAATGGTTTGATGAGAACTCCTTTGCCCTGCTTGTTTGGGGGTGGTGGTGCTGCTAGCTGGGGCAGCCCTCGCTGCTTTGTAGCGCTGTCCTGTTCACCCACGCGTCTGTATTGTACGCGTAGCATCAGCGGGAGTTCAGAGTAATCCCTGGAGTTCGATGCCCGGCTCAGCTCTCCAGCCCCGTTCACCATCTGTCCCTGTACAGTTGTACTGGCACAACAGCCTGAAGCAGGAACTGGGCACAGCAAGAGGGGACTGGGAGCTGCAGAGGTTGGCGCTGTTGCTGAAAGGTGAGGTTATTGATCTGTGTCCCTGCACAGATCGGTGATGGCGCCGTGTTCAACGCGTGGCTGAGAGCAGTTTGGTTGCAAAGGTGCTTCACCAGGCGCAGCTATGGGATGGTTGGTTTGTATCGTCCTGTGGGGTCAGATGGTTTAGAGTTCACTGTGCAGGTGAAGTGCAGGCGTAGAATGAACCCACATGAGACTTCTGTGGGATTTCCCAACAAGACATAAAGAATGTCCCAACGTTTTTCAAGGTTACAAGATTAATATGAGGTAATTTCTACATCCTGAAGGGCCTGAGTGCACCTGTGGGGGGGATTAGTGAGAATTTGAATTTTTGCAGGGCCAGAGCAGCGCTTTTGAAGTGAGACGAGTGCTGAGCTGCCAGCTGTCCCCTGGTGTTGTCACAGTGGTGATGATGCAAGGCATGGGTTGGTGCAGGAATGGGGCAGTGGGGCAGTGTCTGTAGAAGCCCAGAAGGACCGATGTGTTTGTCTCAAACACCCCCAATCAGACGGCTGTGGAGCCAGCCAAGGGTTGTTGGTAATGACTGCCATGGATTGTTGGTGATAACATATTGTGAGAAGAAACAGGATGTGGCTGGAGACAGGGGCCATGTGAAGGTAGGCAGCACTTTTCTGGGACAAATATCCTTGTTCTAGTTCCTGGAGATAAGCACAACACAAATACAGGAATGAGATTCAGAATGGGCATGGACTGTAGGGAGGGAACAAGACTGCCAACCACCCCCAAAGTCCTCCAGCCCATTTCCAGAAAAGTTTGGAAGAACAGACTCCGCATGATAACTAATTTGCATAGAAAACTTGTCTCCAGGATGAAGAAATTTATATAAATCTACAATCTATATAAACCTAACCTATAAGAAGGTAACCCCCCCCAAAGCCTGGGAATGCCGCACAGTGACTCTGGAGCTTGCCCGTGCTGAGGCTTTGGAGGAGCTGTGGGCATGATCCCACTGCGGGTGGAATGAATGGGGCCTTGGACGGGAGAGGATGTCTTCCACCCCTGAAAACCCTAAATCTCCACTTAGAACTTCTGCCTGAGGCTCTCTAGAAGAAAGGGCAGTTAATGTGAGCAGAGGCCAAATGCTTCAGTGCAGGTAGTGTACTTCTAATGTTAATCATGTTAACAGATCTGCCTAAGAATGACACAGATTGTGATGGGAAAGCTTAGAGCCTTGATAGGAAGTAGCCTGATGGAGAAAAAGGATGGAGGCAAAAGTTTTGCTTCTTCCTAGGATTAGGTTTTTTGTTTTGTTTCATGTTTGTTTGATTTTTCACTCTTACAAAAACAGTGAAAAACTTAATTTCTCTAACAAGCATCAAATTCTAGAGCAGAGTTGCCTGAATTTTAATGGAATTTAAAAAGACCAAGTCCTTCAGCTATGTTTTAAAATCTAATGAGCTAAAAAACCTCATTTAACTTTTTTTTTTTTTTTTTAAACAGAAAAGAATTTGACTGAGGAATCAAAACATCCCCATGGTGTATATTTGTTATTTGTTTCTGCATGTGCATCTGTATGTACGTATAGCTGGTGATTACCTGATGCCCAGAGAGAATATTTGAATGCAGTGAGAGCTTTGCTGTTTTTTGGAAGCCTGCTTCCTATTTGCACTCTCTTGACTTGGATTTTAAAGCCTTTAAACCCCCAACAGGGTTTGCTATCTTGCTGAGGAGTGATCAGTTTCATCAGAAGTTCAAGACTGTGTTGGGAGGAAGCCTTCATTTAACATCATTGTTTAGGTCTGGCTCCTTGTCTGCCCCTAGCAGACAATGTTTGAACAGGCGATAAGATAAGAAGTGGCAGTGATAGCCATGCTGCAGGGTTACTGGAAGGGCATGAAGCAGCCTGGCCAGGGGACTTTAGAGGTCTGATTCTTGGTTGTGATGGGTGATTGAAATGTTCTTCTCATGGGGTTGGCAGTTAATGTGGCATTCATGTCAGCGTGTCCCTCAGGAAAAAATGAAGTGGTTGTAGGAAAATAAAGAAAAAGCAGAGTCTGTAAAAGTGGGCAGAGCATAATTTGGTTTTTTGTGTATAGCATGGTCACTTGATGCTCTTATGGTTAAAGTAACTACATGAGACCATGTGAGGATACAGTTTTGTTCAAGAAAGATATAAAAAAAAAAGAAAAAAGCATGGATGGTTAGATGAGATGCTGTGACCGGAAGGTGCGAAGAAGGTTATGAAATACAGCCCCTTAGCACAATTAAGAAACTGCAGCCAGGGCTCTTATTATCTCAGTATATTAAAGATATTTGCTTTACCTTTTTTTCCTTTCTTTGTTCATTTTGTTTGCTTTTAATTTGCCTGTTTAGAAGGCTGTTTCCCATCCAAGCCTAATACCATCTCTACCAGAAGGAGTCATCTGGAAGTTGAACATGCAGTGCAAGATCAAACTGTGTCTGCAAATAGAGAAAACTCTCATTAGACCAAGGAGGTTCTTATTTTTGCCTTAATAGGAGAAAAACCATCCCACTTAACACTTGGGAAAATGGCTGTGTTGATCCAGTATGTGGCTCCTTGCAGAAAGGAGGTGGCCGTGCCCCGGGGCTCCTGTTGCTTCATTTGTGCTCAGACTCAGCTGCCCATCAGATGAGCTGAATCCACTTGTGCAGGGGCCACACAGCTTCCAGGACTAGTCCAAGTCAGCAGCCACACCATGGGAAGGGGCAGGTGGAACCCAGGAGTGCAGGGATCTAGGCCTGGGTCTGCGTGGCTGTTTGTGACTACTCATTTCTAGGCTGTGATGCCCTGAAGTGTTGACTCACAGTGCTGGCTCCAGGCAGCTGTTGGAGCAGCTGCTCTGTGAGTGGGGCTGGGAGGAGGTTTGACTGGGCACATGCCTGGTAATGGCTGGTTGGGAGGATGTGATCAGCCACTTGTCTATAGGCTCCAGATGCAGGTTCTGGGTTAGTGGGAGAGGAAGAAGAAATAGTGGCCTTTACCACTTCTGTGAATGAAATGGATGGTAAAGGCAACCGCCTTGATCGGCTTCCTGGTATCTCCCATGAGTCAGAGCTCGCTGAGACACTCATAAAAGAGAGAATCACACGCTGAGAATCATCGGGGAAAATCCAGGACACAACAGGTCTTGGTGGTTAACACTTTCATCTGTTTTGCTTAGCAGTGTGAAAAATGACAGCTTAGTTTATGAGTTCAGCAACACTTTCCATACTTACTTCAAACTGTAAAAGTGGCTGTACATTGTATTAGTCTCAGAGTGCAGCTCTGACATCTGTTAAACTGGTGGCAGGCCATATGTAATGTCCCGGGGCTGAATTCCCTTTGTACCACACTGCACTGGTCCCTCCACGTATAAGCATGTTCCCATCACTCTTGGACTGGAATTCCATTTTTGCCATCAGGCTAGGAATGGAAGAAGTGAGTGGCACATGTCACAAGTCAGAGACCTTGTTAAATTCCTGTGAGGTTAGATTCCCATCAGAGAGTTGGCTTGCCTGAGCTGGGCGCAGCAAGGCAAACCCCTGCTCACGGATATCTTGTGGCTAGTGGTGCGTACATCTGGCAGGTTGCCTCAAACTGAGACATAGTTCAAAGGCAAGTCTGTAATTTGGGCTATTCTCTGAGCCTGGTTACTTAGCAAAGGTCAAGGGCAGAGCAATTTACTGGATCATGTTTGGTGGAGGGGTGTGCACAGCATGGCTTATAAGGACAGGTACTATGACACAGTGAATGTCTGCGATCTAAGTGATTTTGCTGTTTTGCAAAAAAAATGCACCTGTGCTTGTTTAAATGAAGTTGTACTTGCTGCTCTCTTGGTGGTACACCGTAAAGGGTATGCAGCTATCAAGTCATAGTAACAGCAAAGTATCACTTTGGTGAGAAATGGTCTTTGGGGAGATCGTGATATTTCAGACAAGAAAATGTCATTTGTGTGGGCGAGATGAGAGTAGCTTTCTGGAACTGCATGGTATTCTCTTCATCAGTTGAAGGTGATCGTTATTTAAAAAATCCATCGTGTTATTTGACAAGGAGATGTGGTTCTTGTTCCTGTAGGTGATACCAATGGAAAAAAGCAAGTGTTAGAGATGGTTCCTGAGGCAAAAGTAGTAATTAGTGGAAAGCCTCTGAGCGTGTCACCATTCATTTTCTGTAGCAACGTGCAAGCAGTTGATTTAAAGCAATTGATTTTCCAGAAGGTAGATAGACCAGGGCATTTTAATTCTAGAGAGACATGGGTTTGGCCTTTAGGGGTATAGCAAGTCTCCAGCCTCCACAATCTGCAGAAGATGAAGGAGCTCAAGATTTTATAGGCTGGAGTAAACCAGTAGAGTAGAACTAGATGGAATAATGAATTGCAGAAGGGATTTCTGGAACACACTGGAGTATCTTGCTGGTTTCGCCCTCGAGGGGTGTATTCATTATGAAACAGTCTCTAAGTCTGTTCTTGATTGCCAAAACATTTGGAGGGAAGAAGGAGGAGAAAGGTTGCAGGAAATTAAGTCACTTCAGTCAAAGAACTGAGACTCTTAACTGCTAATTTTGTATAATATAGGTGACTGTAACAGTATTGATGTGAATAGGGTAGTTTCACTTAGCTCACATTCCTGTCCTATTATGGTCACTGTGAACTTTGACTTTATTGACTGCAGTAAGCGCCAGCACAAGCAGCCCTGGTGCTGTGCAACTGGAAATTTCACTGGCAACGCCAGAATGCAGAAATGTAAAGAAAAATAACAGCCTGTTTGATCCAGATGTAAAGAAAGAAATGGTTAGATATCTGTTCCCAGGCTTTAACAGTTGCATGTTTTTTGAAGTTTTTTTTTTCTTTTTTTGTCTCCTTAAGCAACTTAGTAAATTAGCCTGTTTCTTTACAAACCACCCTAATAGCTGTATCTTTTACAGAATGTTCAGTAATGATTTTTTTGCTGCAAGCTCATAGAAACTTTTTTTCTTTTTTCCTTTGCACTTCCCCATAGCCTTGCAGAGCTGTGATATTCTGCTGTAGTCTGTCCCTGGCGGGCATCTTTTCCTGCTCCTTAGTGGATAAAGGCAAAAGAACTAGGATTTCATTTACATGCTGAGAAATAAGACTGGATGGGTAGGTGGGTGCAATTTTAGTCAAAGCAAAAGTGATTTTGATTGTTAAACTAAAAGCAACACACCCAAATTAGTATAGCTGAGTGCCCTGATATTCCATCTATTTATGTATTTTGGTTTTGTCAGTTTCAGTTTTATTGCTAATTTTCAAGAAGCTGAAGCTTTTCTCAAGTTTTTATTATTGGAGTACCTTTTAAAAACATTTAATTTTCTTCTCCTTTTAAGTACTAAGAGGAGTACGAAGATGAAAATCAATACTGTCTATCCATATAAGGCAGCTGATTCAAGATAGTTCCTACAGAAAAAGGCTGTTCTGCAGCTGTTACTTGAAAATTCCTCTTGGTGTGGATAGTCATATTCTCTAGGAAAAGTGCTTAAGCTAAATCAGAAAACAGGCCTGTGCCTAATAAATAGATTCCCCAGGGAGTCATATAGGGAAGGCAATGGTACTCTTAATTCACACAGCCTGATTTACTTCAGAGTAACCGCCTACTTTCAAGCTCTGAGAAACCAGAAGATAAATAAAAGCTGAAAAAGACTCTTGTATCAAAAAACAGGTGTGCAGTTTTGGGGTGGGTTTTTTGGTGGTGTTTTGTTTTGTTGGGGGGGAGAGGGGGAAGACACTGGTTTGGGGTTTTTTGTAGTTTTGTTGTTGTTTGGGGATTTTTTTACCTCGTGTCTCACGGGTTCTGAGGTACCTTTAGCTCATTTATGACAAATTCGGTGGAGTTAATCTCTGTGTGCGTCTTTATGTACCGCAGGCTGTGTGAGTTTAAAGGCTGCACAATTCAGTTTATGCCTTCCCAGCACCCACCACCGCAGAATGCATTTCACCCACCTTGGTTCTTCCCATCTAAATGTGAAATGGTGGTTTCTATTTGTTCTGCTGCAGATAGGATGTTTTGTGATTTCTGCATGTCTAATTGCACTGGCTGAAGTAATGAAATTCCCTCTTTTGTTTTGGAGGATAATCAGTAGGATTGCATTTGCATTGCTTATAAAATGAATCACGTAAGTGAAATTACATTGCCCACATCTCATTTTGTATCGTAAAACGTTATGTGGTGCAGCTTGTTTTCCTCCTTCCCGGGGCTTCTCGTTGTGATGCTCTTTCTCTAAATTTCAAACTGCAACTATTTGCCTTTTGTACTTGACATAGAAATTTCTGCAGCGTGCTCCTGCATCTGCCATGCCAACTAAAATTTTGGTAGCGCACAACATACGGATTTGGAAGAAACATACAAAGTTTTCAAAGCTTTCAAGGGGAATATTGAAAAGAATATTCTGTTGCATATAAAGCATTATTCAGTAGGTCTGTACAATTAGCAACAATCTCCAAGTCATAGGTGGCAGTGCCTTACTACCATTCACAGAGAGAAGCTGTATATTGAGAGGTGTCCGCTCATTTGGGTTTGGAATTGTTTTGTAGAAAACACTGAAAACAAAATGATTCTGTTGTTCTTCCCTCTTTTCCCCTGCCTTTGTTGCTGGCACAGAGGCAAAAGTAAATGCATTTTTAAATTGAGTTTTCTAAAAGTATCCCTGAGGTAAATTTATATCTTGACTATAATTCATTTTTGGATTTATTTGATTTTTGGGGATATATCTTTGGAAATAAATGGTTTAATGCAATAAGAATAATTGCTTATTGCAGAAGCCAGTAACAGTTCTGATAAATATGAATGTCCTAGATACTCCCACCGAGCACTTTTAAGTCATTAATTTTTATTACAGAAGTATAAGCAAAACGCAAATGTTCTTAGATAACCTGTAACACTGTGGTTGCCCACAAACACGCTGTGTATTAACTGCATGATTGATAAAACTTCCTGATCGTATATGCAGCACTGTTTCTGGTAAAATTGTATAAAAATGATGTGTGTCAAATAAATGCCACAGTCAAGTTAAAGTGATGGTACAACTAAAATAGTCAGTGCTGGTTTTTATCTCTGAGGTGTTTTATATTTTCTATAAGAAAACGTTGGTCCTGATTTCAGCAGCCTCTGTCATGTATAAGTACTCATGGAAAATAAATGAGAGCACCAAATAATAAGAGAGATTTGAAAAAAAATAAAAGGGGGAGGAAGGGAATCAGGATGAATTGTGTATTTCCAAGGAGTATCTCCAGCTGGAGTTACCTTCGTGCAGCTTTCTGCTAGTGAAGACATGAGATGTTTTTCTTCCCCGCCTGCTACGGCTTTATCTATCGAGCTCTTTCTCACTTGAACTAATGTTTGTATCTTGAAATATTGTGGAATGTATACTATTTGACCTGAAGTTTCCTTGTCATAAGTTATTTAATACTGGAGAGGGAGAGAAGGCGGAGAGAGCTATCTGGTAGAATCTTTTTAGCTGGGAATGCATTTGGCACAGTGTTTTACGAATAAAAGAACCTGCTTTCAGTATCTACGGTCCAGCCCACTGCAGCCCCCTCCAATGCAGTCGCCAAGGAATCGCAGCGTTTTGTTGGTTGAATCCAGTTCTGTCTGGGACTGGATTTCGTGTTAGATGTGCGTCAGGGAGGTGCTGTGAGCTGTAATGAAGACAATTGCACTGGAAAGAGAAAGGATAGAAACGTTAAAGTGTTAAATTCTCTCCAGCAGAATTTTAGGCCCAAAGTTGTCTCTTAGGTTTGTGGGTCTCTAGCAAAGTTTCTGTGAAAGGTTAAGTGCATATCTTAAGAGCAGAAATTGTTTTTTGGAAGTTAGGTGGGTTTTTTTTTTTTTTTTTTCCTCTTTTTGGTTTGTTTTAGATTTTTGATTGTTTTTTTGGTTTCTTCCTCTGCAAAAAAGAAAATTATATGAGATAAGTGTATATTTTTCTATATGCCCTGGGACTGATTGAGATCTTTCATTATTCTAGATCCAGAGTTCAAGTTGAGCATAAGACAACTGGTGTCAAAATTTTTTGCAGCGTAATTTCTAAGAGTACACAAATATTAGGCCAGCTGTGTGACTTCAGAGCATGAAAGCTTACCTAATTCCAATTAACCATTTCAATGTGGTACTGAGCTTTTTGTTAACCTGGATGCTGAGTAGAGAGCTGTATTTTTGTGTTGGTAGAAGGCAGTCAATAATCTCCTCTCTATTCCTATTAGACACTAGGACTTAACTTTAGGAGAGCTAAATGGTGTCTGAATATTATCATCTTCCCTGTAGAAAGCTTCTTAAACCTTAGGAGGTAGACAAATGAAAAGAAACCTTTGACAAGGGCTGAAATAGTTCATATACATGAGACTGAGTGGTGGAAGGCCTTTTAAGACAGCAGGGTGATTCTGAAGGGTTTTATTTAGTAGGAACACAGTGTTAGATGCTCGTGTTTTGATGGGATGCATTTTATGACTAATACCTTGGAGAAGTTTGTTAGAGCTCCGATGCAGGAGACAATACACATCCTATCAGAGACAGATTTTTGTACTGGTGCACATACACAAATTCATATTGCAGATAACATATGATGTCTGCCAATTTACTTCTCTAAAATAGTATGTCATGCTGCACATGCTATTTCTTTTTGAGTTTTACGTTCCAGTCTGTTTGTTCGCCGATCTCCTCCTAACATCGGCGACAGTTTCACAGGCGTGCTGATGGCATTCTGTGCCTTTAATAACTCAAAAACGGGAGCTGGTGGTGTTTGCCCAGCATGAATTGCCTCTCCTTTGAACGGGCTTTTTTTGACTCAGTTCCATCACCCCTGTGGAAGTCAAACCATGAGGGAGAGCAGCAGAGAGGCTCGTGATTAGTAGTCTGCTTGGGAGAGGGCTAGCCCTTTGCCTGCATGGAGATTGAATTGCATCTCATCCCTTGGAGAGGGTGATACCTGCAGGTCAGGAAGCAAAATGACTGAGAAGGCTGAGGGCAGAGTTTCTGACTTGCACTGTATACTTAACTTGTGGCTTAAAGAAGAACGCTGGTATTTCTTGAGCTGAAAGGCAGCAAAATTTCAAGTAGCCATTATACCTTAGACCAAACATGTTCTGGGGGAAAAGAATCAGAACCAACCTCAAACTTCTTTGCAAACACTTTGGGCTTAATCCTGTGGGTTTCTGAAACATGAAGATGGATTTTAGATTTAATAGCAAATTCCAAAGAGAATGCACCTTCAGGTCCACTTGCCCAGTTTCCCTATTCCATAAGAGTTATTGTCTGTTTGCTGAATTTATAATCTCCAAGAAAATACAATTTATTATGCATATGAATTCTGTATTTTATGACATTCTGGGTTTGATTCCTAATATAAATGGGCATCAGAAATGGAATACATGCTACAGTACATGCTTAAACAATTCTATTTTGACAGAACCTTGTGGCTTTCATCCCTCTGATCAGAATTGTCCTGATTTCTGAGGAAGATGGCATGTCAAGTTAGAGCAACACCAGTTAAATGTAATCTGTGCTGGAGATCTGCTGGTTTGGGGGTGCATTTTTTTTTTCCATTGCATGTTGGAAAAACTGTTTTACTGTTGAACCAAGGGCTAAAGCCTTCTCTGTGGTTCTGTCCTAGAAGTAAATCCAGCCCATTTTATGATTCCTCCAGTTGAAATGATTGGAGGAATACCACACATTAATTTAGCCTCACTCTTGCTAAATATATCAAAATGCGTATTTTTCAAACCTCATTGTCCTTAAATTAAAATTTGATCTAAGCTTGGGATGCCAGGTTGTACTTTCTGAGTGTATTTCATGAGTTGGTGTTTGGATAGCCTGTAGTAGGGAAATAAAAATCTTTCAGTGTGGAGACCTTATTGACTTGCCCTCCTAGTAGGTGCAGTTTTGCCAGCAAGTAAGTTCTGTCTGGGTGAGAGAAAGACATAATTTATAGCAGCCCCCCAACAACAGCAGCAAAAGAATAGGGGAAAACTGCTTCTTAATGAATTTTAATTGAAATCATACCAGCATAAGAGTGGTTTACTATTTTATTTAAAGGAAGCTTCTGTCTGGGCCTTAGAGTGATGCTGATACTGATATTGAAACATTTCAGTTCTGTTTTACTTCTCTAACCTTTGGAGAGCCACTGATAGCTAAATTTTAGAAGGTATTTTGTTGATTTAAAAGGATTTTTTTCTGCAAAGGGATGGTTAATAGAATTTTTAAAAATGCTCAAGCAATTTCATTTCTGAGTTCCCATTAGTATCAAAGACAGAGGTTAGGTACTTCAGAAAAGGCCAGCTGACCATTTGCTCCTCAAAGAACACCATGAAAAATTTGGATTTTAGCTCTTTCTGGTTTTATTACTGACCAGAATCTGGGGTTAACAGAGTTTGGACCCTTAATTAGTTAAGGTTTAAATTAGGTTGAGAAGATATATTATTATAAATTCCTTATAAAGGAGAGTTTTCTTAAATTTACCCAAATGATGACAGTGGGTAATATAGGTCTTTTCTGTTTAATCTCATAAATCTCACTGGAAGTAAAACAGCTCCAGAACTTGTAATAAAAAGATCCATCATTTCCCTGCAGCTATAATTGTTGGAAGCGTTAGCAGTAAGCTGCTGAGCGATGCATTGAATCCTCCTGTGGGTTTGTAAATGTAATTTATTTTTTTTTTCCACATTGCACCGAGACACAATTAATGCCATTTCTGTAATAAATATCAGGCCTCTGTTTTACAGTTTCCAGAACCCTCTAAGGCTTTGGTGGGTGACATATGTACATGGAGAGGTGTACATATCCAGAAGAGGTGGGGCTTCCTAGCAGATTTGGGGTAGTCTGTTCCTAGATATGTGCACTTAGACAAATAAAATCTACCAGTGAGAGTGTTGAAAGGTATTTTTATCCCTTTGTTTTCAGTCAGAGAAGAAACCAGATGTTGGCTTGGTGTTTGAGCATACTGGGAAACAGTCAAGTTAACAAAAGCATTAATATGTATGATTTAAACAATTAAAGGCTGACAGTGGCCAACTAAAGCCGTACTATATTTTGGCATTAATTTTGTTTATTGAGAGGAAATTAGTATTTGGCTTTGTGTCTTCAGCATGTGTTGTATCACAAAATCAGCTATGTGTGTATGGGCATGTAAGTGTTTTTCTGATGGGGGAACTTAAATGACACTGCACTGGTGTTCATGTTTTGAAGATTTGTAAATTAGGATATTAAATTTTTGTTTCAAAATGTAGACACATTTACAGTTTGCTATAGCCCTTCTAGTCTGTGGCTTTAAAATCTCAGTTGAGAGTTATGAAGTTGGCCTAATGGTCCTGCGGTTTGCTTTGTTTGTTTGTTTTAAATAAGAACAATTACACTTCTTTTACTTTCATTCTATTTCGTGGATGCTGCCAGGCATGCAGGTGCACCTCATGCTTTTTTTTCTTCAGCTGAGAGAGTTATTGATAAATTTTAACAAAATTAATTACGCCACAGGTTTCACATGGTCGCCCTATTCCAGGACTTGGGACTGGCTCTAAGAGCGGTAACAAATATCACACCATAGCAAAGCTGTGAGACTTGGATACAGAAACAAATACATTAAGCACCGTAGCAAGCAGTTTTCACAGAAAAACCCATTCTTTTCTTCTGAATTTTCCATGCCAGAGGGAGCATGTGTAGAGGCAGAGGTATGAATTCAGAGAAAGAAAAACCTGAAGATATAGAAAGTATATTGCTTTTGTTTTCCCATTTCGAAAAAATTGTCTTCCATTGCCTTAGCTGAGGAGGGGGAACTAACAGTGCTAAGAAACAAGCTTTTAAAAGTGTTTTTGCAGAAAATATTTTTATTTTAATGCTGAAATAAACATACCAAGCGAATTGGCTCTTTGAAGAAATATTTTGTTTGCAAATTTTGAAAACAGGAGTTGCAAGAAGAGTATGAAATCATACAAAAGGGAGCTAAACTGCAAATAAATGCAGTGATGACTATTCACAGGAAGTACGAGTAGGATGCTTCTGAAAAGCTAGTTGTATTGATATGTTTAAATATAGAGTAGTTACTAGTTAGGATGTCTCCAAGTGACTCCCAAAACAGAGTAAGTGCAACAACACACATGGATTTGTGTCACTGAGACACACAAAGCAGTCACATGCAGACAAGAGATTTTCGCAGAGGTTCTTCTGATCCAGCTCCCAGCTGAGAGAGCGGAGAGAAGAGACCCTTTGTTTATTCTTTTACTTTTATACATTTCTGGGTCTAGCAGAAGATTGGCTTTTTGGGGTTTCCACCCCTCAGCCTCAGTGGCCAGACCAATTGTCAGTTACAGTTGCTTTCAGGTTAGAAATATGCAAACAAAGGACAGAGAATGAAAAACATAGGATTTGTTTATGTTACATCTGTGGGAAAGGTAGAAAACTGCTCTTAATATTGTACAATAACTGAAAAGATCTGACTCCATTTATGAAATTCAAAAAGGCCTTAAAAAAAACTCAGAAAAACCAGGGGAACAGATTTGATGTGGCACACAGACTTGGAAGACCGTGCTTAAATAGATGTATAACAAATACTTACTTAGATGTCATAAAAAACATACCCACAAATTCAGTCACAGATACAGCCAGTGGGGTAACTGTTGAGATGAAAAGCCAGAGTATGGTGTGACCCAGTCTAGGAAGGGCATGAGCCCGTATGTCACGGGGCTATTCATGCATCTGGAGAGCCCAGGAAGAGTAAAATGACGTGTTTTTCTGTGCTGCCTGCTGACTTGTTCACCTGTAGCAATGCTAGCAGAACCAGCTTGCAGAGTGGTGGGTCGTAAGCAGGAATAATGCTGATTTGAGTTGTGGGGAGTGGGGGTGGAGGAGGCATTTTCAGCATCTGTTAATGTTTTGTCCAGCGTAGGTGCTGCATTCATCTGAGTGATTTACTTGCCATTAGGAACTGGACATTTTGCCTGGCTTAATGTTTTAAGATTTTTATTCCATCTTCAAGGATGAATTGGTTTCTTGGGAATCTTCTCTAAGAGGGTATTTGGAATCTGCATATCTCAAAACCTGAGAGAGCAGGGCAGTCTGTGGGATTTGGCTCTCCAACCCCGGGCATTCCCAAGGACTGGCTAACCCAGCCCAAGACCTTTATTTTCAGCATTTGAACTCATCCATGCAGAATTATCCTTTACAATCAAAACTGACTCCTTTCAGGAAAATGGTGCTTGTGTGTTTCCTGAGTTTTTTGAAGCAGGGTCCCAGCGTGGCTGTGCCTGCAGCTGTGTCTGTAGGAGGGCTGCACTGCCCTGCCTGTCTCAGGGGAGCTTTCCAACGCTGCTGATTTATAAGACATCGTTATGAGTAACTGGTGTAGACTTGGGTTGAAATGCACAGTTAACATGTCTGTTCCCTAGCAAGACATCCTAAATCAAGTCCTTTGCCCCTGTGCCTGTGGAAGGCCCAAGGTGCTCCTCTTCTGTGAGTTCCTGAATTCAGCCCCCACTACCTGTTCAAACCCCCTCAATATCGTGTATGTTGCTCATTCTTGCTTATTGAATCTCTCGCTTTTAAAGCCATGGTGAAATTTGCTGTCTGCTGGGTGAGGACAGGGTACAACCCCAGGATGGAGCAGTCCCAGGGAGCGGCACTGGGCTGCTGTGTGCACAGCTGGCAGGGCAAGGGGCAGCACTCAGCCCCTGACTCACACAGATTCACTGCCTTGGAAGTACTGTGGTAACTGTGGGTGTGGGGAAGGGGCTGCTGAGTGACACCTGAGCAAGCCAAATCAGAGCCTGGTGAATGCTGTTTTCCCATGCAGTGTGTGAGGAACTGCAGATTGGAGATTTCTACCTGAGGGACTCAGTGAGAACCACTGGTGGTAAGGGCAGTTTAGTAAAGCCAAGTATTTATCTGATAAACAAGGTTCTTCTAGAAGTGTATGAAGGTTACATTGTCCCTTCTGATTCCTGAACCCTTGTCATAAATGCATTAAATGT